>NW_020664376.1:3076185-3134328 GCF_002925995.2 Terrapene triunguis
CACACACACACACACACACACACACACACACACACACACACACACACTTTCTTCAGTGGAAGTTGTAAGTGTCGAGTCCCAGTGAAAGCCAGGCCAAACTGTTCAAGGCAGCAAAAGAATGTAAAATTAAAGATACACCAGCGATTGTAAAACGTCAGTGATCAGTACTACTAGAAGACTGTTGTGTCTAACTTAGGGTTTATATATAAACTCCCAGTTTCAGATATTTTACATTTGATGGAAGGGGGGAGAAATGAAACTAGTTTTTCCTTGAACATAATAGAACTAAAAAAATAGAAAAGAAAAATCAAAGATGCTAAGTGTAGAAAACTCCCTGTACTATAGGACTGAGTTGGACCTCAGTAGCAATTAGTGTCTTGACGTTGCTCCATAAAATGTTAGCTAATTATACAAAAATGGCTTTGGTTATACTGAGCATACATTAATTCTTGAACTGTTATGAAAGGACACGTGAACACTACGATACAAAGAAGATATAATTTTGCCAATGAATGCTATACAGAGGACACTTTTGAATGAGTTTAAATAATTTAATTCTATTACATCTGGAAATACAATACTTAATATCATATCATACACTCAGTTTGGAGAAGAAGGGAAATGTGGGTAAAAGGAGCAGCGTGAAACAGGAAATGTCACCTATGCAGCAGTCATTCACAAAATCTCAACTATCCTTACCTTTCGCAACATGTCATTCTGTTCCACGTTGTGTATTTTTCCAGGGCTTATTTCTCCTTTAAGGGTGTACTCAAAAAACTTTCCACTGACATTGACCAACAGCGTTGTAAATGGTCTGTCTTCCTGCGAGCAGCTGAATGGCTTGTCATGGCCACTGCTGGAGGGAGAACCATATCTCAAGATCACGCCAACAATGAGTCCTGAAAGATCAAATGTTTTTAAGAGTCTGTAATAACATGACTCTGGCATAAGCTGAGAGTTTCTAGATTCAAGTATCACTCAGTGCAAGGGTACCTTGTGGCTACACACATACCATGCACATATTTTGTAGTGACCGACTGTTGTTATTGCTGTTTCTAAATTAGGAATGCTCAAAGCAGGTCAGGATTAAAGATGCTCGTTTCAATTTAACTGAATAGCAAAATTATTTCTTTCCATGTACTCCTCTATCATGGGGAATTATCATTCAGAATTGTGCTGAAAGCCATATAATTGTAAAATACAAAAAATAAACCACTTTACATTGGCAACATCCCACAGAGATACCAATGCTAACAAAATACCAGTTTTAAAATAGTTTGCAAGTTATTTAATTGAAACATACTATGGCAAAATAGATATATTTTTATAGAGTAACACAAAAGCATCACTGCTATAATTCTGCAACCAGCATCAGAGAGAGAAAGAGGGAGACATTCAGTGCATTGCAAATTTAGCAACAAATCATCCAGACAATATGCACCAGGAGCCAGTTGCACTTCAGCAAGGCCATTTGCTGCAAAGGATTTCCATTTCAATTAAGAACACGTCTCCATCTTTCACAAAGGTGAAAATAAACACAGTAAGATGGTGCATTACTCATACAATACGTGGAAGGGAATGTGAAAACTGCTCTAAAGCTTTAGAGGAAGACAAATTACTCAGATAGCCCAAAGAAAACAAAAACTATTACTAGGGAAAGATATAGAATAGTACAAAGCAGGAATGATTTGTACCCTCTCAAAATATAATTTAAGGGAAGGCTCATGCAAGGAAGTTGGATAATCACAGATTGGGATTGTGATTGTGCTCCGTCCCTATCCACTATCTATTATGCTCTAAAAGAATGAGATTTTAATCCAGCACTGAGAATCCACAGGAACGATCTCAGCATGAATTGTAGTCAGCAAAACCAAGCTAAAAATATAAAGTCACCACTATTCTTGTCACGGGAAAATGAACAAATTGCCACGCCTTCGGGGAAGGTGGTTATTTCGAATATCACTTGTGTCTAGCCACTGTTCCAGGTGCCAATTGCAAGGTGAAGATGAAGACAGAATTTATTGATAAAAGGGGTGCTTTTGTCAGAAGTAGTAAGAAACTGAATGGCAACCTCAGGTCATCTTTGCTCACTGTGGGCCTGATCCTCCCTTTTCCTGCCCCACAGAAGTTTGTTTCCCCTAGACTGCAGCCAACTGAAGTAAATAAAAAATAACAGCCAAAGGAAGGATGAGATAACAGAAGCTTTTTATTTTTACAGCATCAATCTTTCAAAAGGTCAAAAAGGAAAGAACCTTGTCCTCTTAAATACATAGTAGAAATGCCAGATTTCATTTAGTAACCGATGGCATACAAGATCACTGGAATAAGTCTCAAACGCCTGCACACACAGAGTCACACATGAATAGCATTAGAGCATAGTCAGCCACTGTTTTCATAATCAACAGAAAGTGCTGGCAACTGAGAAACTGAAAAGCATTGATAAAGGTTGTTAATTGTATTTTCCAGGCTTCTTTTGCCTGGCATCCAGAAAAAGAGAAGGATTTATATTGAAAAATTGCTATCATACAAGCAAAGCAAACTGGTCTTATGATCTAGCAGCAATTAACTGTTATTGAAAAATCCCAAAGAGTCACAAAAATTCATGAGACTGATTTCTTATCAACACCAAACATTCAGGCAATTATATTTCACATTTATATTGAACTTTTAATCCCCAATAATCCCAAAGCATTTTACAAACTACACAGAGGACACAAGAGAAATGTGGGGCGGATGGCTACAGTCAGTCAACATATAGCACCCTATACAACAGTTCAGGCAAGGGAAATTTGGCCAAGCTTAATGGTGCAAATTCTCATAGCTTTACACAGTTGTCTCTCCTCACACTTGTAGAAAACTGTGTTGATGGAATGTGTTGTTTTATTTCATTTTCTGAGAGGATGATTTTCAACATGGATAAATAATCGTTCTAGATCAAGATAGCTGAAATGAACTGCAGTCTCACTTATTGTTTACTAAAAGTTAATAGATGCATTTTTACACAGGTAATGAAAGGAAAGAACCTCAGCAAAGAAGAGGACTTTGGCTTAGACTGAGACTTCAACTTGGAAGATTGTTTGTATTTGATTTTTGTCTGAGATGTGGCAGTGAAGTTTCCCTCTTTTAGCTAGACCTGGAAACTACCATCATCTGCTTAACTCTCTACACATACAATTTGGAAATCCCCCTTGCTATTGCATTAGTCAGTCCTATTGTAGTGTTGTACATAATCTTATTATAGAATTGGATCCAATCTACTTTTTTTCCTGTAATCAAACTAAGGCAGTTCATTTAAAAGTTTTAGGTGAGATATATTTATAACCAATATGCATCTTTTAAAAATTAAACATACTTTGTTTAATCATTATATAGATATAAATAAAAAAATCAATGCAATAATTAAAGCAGCCACCTGGAAAGTACCCTAAAACATGCATGTATTTTTTCTGTACTAATGTAACACCAATGCTCAGCTGCAGCTGAACGGGGATTCACACAACACAGCCACATCTGGACCCACCCTCCTCACAGCACTGAGTCTGGCAACAGTAGGCAACATCAGAAACCAAGTTCTCCAAATGTCCACCCCTGCTTAAAAAGTTGCTCTTCATTTCTTATCTCTGGGTTTCCATTACCTGAAGGGTGGGTGGTCAGCAGAAGTAGTGGTGGCATTCTTGTAGAAATTTTGGTGGTGCCCAGAACCCGCCCCTGCCCAAACTCCGCCCCCCACCTGCCCAAGGCTCTGGGAGGGAGTTTGGGTGAGGGAGGAGGTCTGGGGTGCAGGCCCTAGGCTGGGGCAGGGGATTGGGGTGCAGGCTCTGGGAGGGAGTTTGGGGATGGGAGGGGTGCAGAGGGATGGGGTGCAGGGGTGAGGGCTGTGGGGTGTGACTGCAGATGAGGGGTTTGGAGTGTGGGAGGGGCTCAGGGCGAGAGTAGGGGGTGAGGGCTCTGTCTGGGGCTGGCAATGGGGGGTTTGCGGTGTGGGAGGGGCTCAAGGCGAGTGTAGGAGTGTGGGGGGTGAGGGCTCTGGCTGGGACTGGGGATAAGGTGTTTGGGGTGCTGGAAGGGCTCAGGGCTAGGGTAGAGGGTTGAGGGTGTGGTGCGGGGTGAAAGCTCTTACTGGGGGTGTGGGCTCTGGGGTGGGGCAAGGCTGGGGATGAGTTTGGGGTGCAGGCAGGCTGCTCCGGGACAGGGGCCAGAGAGGAGGACTTCCCTCAGCCCTTTCCCTGCCAGCAGCAGCAAGCTCTGGGGGGAGGAGCCTCCCTTTCCTGCCCCCCCAGCAGCACACTGTCACTGCACGTGCTCCTAGGGCCCCTCTCAGGTCCAGGAATCTCCCTCGCCTCCCCTGTGGTGGGTGCCGTGGGATGCTGTGTGCGCCTCCTCCCCTGCTGTTGCCCCTGACTGTAGCCTCACCGGGGGTGAGGGATGGGGCTGCCTCCTTGCCCAGCATGGGGCAGGAGCAGTGACTGGGGGGGGGGAAGGCCCTGTGCTGCTGGAGGGTCCTGTCAGGAAAGGGAAGGGTTTGAGGGGGAAGGGCAGGCTCAGTCTGCCCTGGCAGTGGCGAAAGGAGGCACTAGGACCCTGCGGCAGCAGTTGCTGCAAGGAAGCAGCATGGAGGAGACAAAAGACAGAGACGTTCTGCTCCGGGCCGGGAAGGCAGGGGGGCAGCAAGTTGGGGCCACGGGACACTCGGGGGAGGGGGCAGGTGGGGTTGTGGGGGGGGACACCCAGCCCCAAATATTGGTGGAGCTGGGCCCCTGGGTTCTGAATATTGCTGGTGCCCGAGCACGTGGGTATGGAACTCACCACCTATGAGCAGAAGCAACACAGAATGACAGAGGGAGACTGCAGAGAGACAGGGTGCAGATTGAGGAGAGTGTCATAAGCAAGGACTTGTCTACTAGAAGCACTACATCAGTATAGCAGCACCAATGCAGCTGTGCCGCCGTAGTGCGTTTGGTGAAGACGCTCTATGCTGATGGGAGACAGCTCTCCCATTGGCATAATAAAACCACCTCTGCGAGAGGCGGTAGCTATGATGGCGGGAGAAGCTCTGTTCACACCAGAACTTAGATTTGTGTAATTTACGCTGCTCATTCACACCCCACAGCGACATAAATTATACCGAAGTAAGTGGTAGTGTAGACCTTGCCTACGTGGAAACGGGTATAAATGAGGAAGGGACTTGGATAGGGCCTCTCCTATCATTTCACAAGATCTATGGCTAGCCGCATCAAAATTATTAGTATAAGTGATTAATCTACTGGGGGTTTAACAGACCGGCTAAAAGAGGGGGGGGGGAAATCTGATCTTGTCTTGCAAAGAGATATTTAGAAATAGTTTGGACTCAAGACACAGGTTTTGTAAATAAAAACTTACATTAAATACCTATATACCTGCATCACTGCAAAAAAACAGACAACCCCACACAATGTGGACAAGGTTATAGTTTATCTTTGAAATGGCAGCCTTCGAAGCCCTGAGAGGCAACAAAAGAAGCTAGTAACGAACATTTTATTTGAATAGTGGGAAGCCAGGGAAATTCCATCCTCTTAATATAATTATACAAGAGGTGGAAATTACTAGAGCTAGGCAGGAACCAGCTTTTTCATAAGAAATTCTGCAATGTCAAACTTTGTTCAGTTCCAAAATAGAATGAAAAACATTTTTTCCAAATTTCCCATTAAATGAAATTTTAAAAACCCCACAAAACCCATTTTAGATCAAAATGTTTTGTTTTAGTTTTGCCATATCAAAATGTTTTTTGAGATATAAAATTTCAAAATGAAAAGTTGTTTTGAAACAAAAATATCCAGATGTTTCACTTTGGAAAATGTTGAAACAAAATGTTTCAACTCCATCAAAATGTTTGTCTCCTGCCCCCTCTCTCCCACAAAGACAAAATTTTGTCCAAAATCAACACATTTATGTGAAACATTTTGCTTACAAAAAAAGGGCATTTTTGTCAGACAGACATTGCTCTAAAAGATACATGTGCTTTGCCGTATCAGTTCAGGAGATGGATGGGCTTGTTACCAAAGCACAGAACTGGGCTCTATTCTAGGCTCTGCCACACAGTTTTAATATGACCTTGGGAAAGTTATTTAACTCTTAGTACATCTATGAAGTAGATGTATTTTACCAATCAGGAAAATGAGGTGCATAAAGGATGAATTCATTAACACTTATCCAGCATTTTGAAATCCTCTGGTGTAAAATGTAGAAGTATTTTATTTTCTGCTACGTATTCAACCTTCTACATGCCTTGGTCTGGCTTAGAGACCTTTGGGTTGCTTTCACATCTCCCTTCAGACATATGACAAATAAATCAACTCTGAAAAGATGCCACATGCCATTAAGTTTACTTGCTTGTGATAGGGCTGCATGAATACAAAACTATAGAGATACTTAGTTTTAGGTAGACTGATCATTTTGATTTACAACATCAGAAAGGCTGGATTTGCAAGCCGCGCGCTGAAGTTTATACATCACAAGGAATACAAATTCATCTTTTAGACAGTCTCTCTCAATACATGGCTTAACCCAATTCCAGAAGAAGTGTGACAGAAAAAGAAGCCAGATTTAGCATTGCTTGATGGGAAAGTTGAGTAATCCTGGTTTACTTCAGCATTAATTGCTGCCATGTTATCACTAAGCATAAATCTACTAGAGCTTTGATTCCATTACTGTTAGATAAAGCCTTAAGGATTCTAAAAATAAAAAGTCTATGTAGCAAATTGCAGAATATGTAGTGATTCTGTTTCCTCATTATGAGGACTCTTTGGTGGAGAGTTAATTAAGAACCAGAATCAATACAGAAAATACTTGTCTGGAGGTCTTTAGGAGGAGATTTTACCTCATAAAAAGAGCCAGGAGCCTCTAGGCTAGGATCTCAAGTACAGAATTGTATTTTTGGCTATATTTACACTGCACAATTCACTCAGGTGATTGGCACCCAGGTCACCCGAGCCTGGGGTGTGAGCAAAGCCCTGCCCACATTATCCTCATTCACCCGTACATGTTTGGGGGCCAATCCTTTGTGCTAAGATGCTCAGGGGAACTTGTCTGTCCTTCAAGGGAGGGGGTGGGGGGGGGGGAAATTGTGGAAAGGCACTGGAGGACTATCAGCACTCGAGTAATTTAGCTTGCATTCTCACTGCAGAGTGGGTGGATTCCAACCTGAGTTCAAGCTGAGCCCGGCAGAGTAAACTAGCTCAGGCTTAAAGCACCTCCACAGCTGGGTCAGAGGGTATTCTGTGTGGATGGTAAGAGGGCTTGGGTTAAAACCAGTGCCCGAGTTAATTGTGCAGTGTAGACCTACCCTTCCAGTGCTCCTAACCTCAGGGGTCAAATAAGGCACCATTGCAAGAGGAATATCTTCTGTAAAACTGCTGGAAAGAAGCTAAAACATTTCTTGTATTGAACTCAGGGGATATGGTTTGACCCAAGACTCTGAAAAGACTAATTGGCCAGAGGACACGTTTGCGTTACCAGAAACAGCAAACTGAGGTCTTATCTATACTACACTGTTAAATCGACATAAGGCAGCTTATATCAATCTAAGTGTGGAAGCATACACACTGCAATGCCCCTCCTGCCGATTTAACTCTGCTGCTACACCAACATATCAAAACCACCTCGACGAGAGGTGTAGAGCTTATGGCGACAAAGTTAGAGCAATGCAGTGTCAGTGTGGACACTGCATTGCTTATGTCACTCTAAGTGGCCTCCAGGAAGTGTCCCACAATGCCTATTGTGACTGCTCTGGTCACCAGTTTGAACTCTGCTGCCCTGCAGCCAGGTATACAGGCATGCGTTCCTCCCCCTTTACAGTCCCAGGAATTTTTGAAATTCCTCTTCCTATTTGCTCAGCATGGAGAGCTCCCCGCTCTCCTACAAACAGTAATTCCTATACATATACAGTGGCAATCGGTGCATCTGCATTATAAAATTAACATATACACAGCAATCATTACTACAGCACAAGAAAACAATACCTGGGACAGACATTACTGGAGCTCGTTGTCAAAATGCTCCTTCAGAGCCTCCCTGATTTGAATACCACCCCCCACCCGCATTGCCCTCCAACAACCCTAGTATCTGGCTGCTCAAAAGCAGCAGCCCAGCCAATCCACCTCAATGTTCCACCCCTGCGGAAACGTCTCCCCCTTAGTTTCACAAATGTTATGCAGAGCACAGAAGGCTGCTATTATCATGGAAATATTTTCCTCATTGAGGTCTAACCTGCCAAAAAGGCAGTGCCAGTGACTCTTTAATCAGCCATTTGTCCTTATTGAATTTCATCCTATTTACTTCAGGCCATTTCTCCAGTTTGTCCAGATCATTTTGAATTTTAATCCTATCCTCCAAAGCACTTGCAACCCCTCTCAGCTTGGTATCATCCGCAAACTTTATAAGTGTACTCTCTATGCCATTATCTAAATCATTGAGGAAGATATTGAGGAGAATCGGACCCAGAACTGATCCGTGCGGGACCCCACTCATTATGCCCTTCCAGCATGACTGTGAACCACTACTCTCTGGGAATGGTTTTCCAACCAGTTTTGGGCCCACCTTATAGTAGCTCCATCTAGGTTGCATTTCCCAAGTTTGTTTATGAGAAGGTCATGCGAGATAGTATCAAAAGCTTTACTAAAGTCAAGATATACCATGTCTACTGCTTCCCCCCCCCCATCCACAAGGTTTGTTACCCTGTCAAAGAAAGCTATCAGGTTGATTTGACATGATTTGTTCTTGACAAATTCATGCTGACTGTTACTTATCACCTTATCTTCTAGATGTTTGCAAACTGACTGCTTAATTATTTGCTCCGTTATCTTTCTGGGTACAGAAGTTAAGCTGAGTGGTCTGTAATTCCCTGGGTTGTCCTTATTTCCCTTTTTATAGATGGGCACTATATTTGCCCTTTTCCAGTCTTCTGGAAACTCTCCCATCTTCCGTGACTTTTCAAAGATAATCGCTAATGTCTCATATCTCCTCAGTCAGCTCCTTGAGTATTCTAGGATGCATTTCATCAGGCCGTGGTGACTTGAAGACATCTAATTTGTCCAAGTAATTTTTAACTTGTTTTTTCCCTATTTTAGCCTCTTCTGATCCTACCTCATTTTCACTGGCATTCGCTACATTAGGTGTCCAATCACCACCAACCTTATTGGTGAAAACCGAAACAAATAAATCATTAAGCACCTCTGCCATTTCTGTTATTATCCCTCCCCTCCTTCAGTAACAGACTTACCCTGTCCTTGGTCTTCCTCTTGCTTCTAATGTATTTGTAGAATGTTTTCTTGTTACCCTTTATGTCTCTAGCTAGTTTGATCTCCTTTTGTGCCTTAGCCTTTTTAATTTTGTCCCTCATACTTGTAGTATTTGTTTATATTCATCCTTTGTAATTTGACCTAGTTTCCACTTTTTGTAGGACTCTTATTTTTAGATCATTGAAGATCTCCTGGTTAAGCCAGGGTGGTCTCTTGCTATACTTCTTATTTTTCCTGCGCAGTGATAACATGATAACTTATTAATTATTATTATTATAAGAGTCAAACCTAATTTCTGAAAAAAAAGTTTTTGAATTTACTAAGTGCAAGATGCTTTCCAGAGTAGCAATGTTCAACTTAATTCTCTGATAGCTTTTACACTGGCTCCCCACTAAGGCTACAATTTTTTCATGGAGGTCACAGAATCTGTGACTTTCAAAGATGTCTGTGACTTCAACCCCGGTGGCTGGGAGCTGCAGGGTCCCATCACCTGTCGCAATGGCAGGGAGCTGTGAGGTATGCCCGCCGCCTGAGGCAGCAGGCCCCCAAGCTCCAAGCCACGATGGGCAGCGGGGGTACCCCGCAGCTCCCTGGCTGCCGGGATGGGGGTAGGGGGATCCCTGGCAGTTCCCCGGCTGTGGGCAGGGGGATCCTTGCAGCTCCCCGGCCCCACAGGGGACAGGGGGACCCTAGAGCTCTGAGCCCCCATAGGTGGCAGGGGCCCAGGAGCTCCCAGCCCCCCTGCAGCTGCCCCAGCCCCTTCCCATTTTATCATGTATATTTTTAGTAAAAGTCATGAACAGGTCAAGGGCTTCCATGAATTTCTCTTTACTGCCCGTGACCAGTGCGTGACTTTCACTAAAAATATCCATGACAAAAATCTTAGCCTTATTCCTCACATATGGAAACATACAATTGAAAATTAGAACAAAAAGGCACCTCAACATTGTATGTACAAGATGCCAATAGGAGACTGAGAAGTGCAACTGTAGCACATCTTTCTTTACAACCATTTTCTGAGGAAGAGGTCTTTGGCCTGGTGCATATATTTGCAAAACAACAACAAAAATTAATGTGCACTTTGAACACTCTGCACATGTCATTCAATCTAGATAATACTGCACAGTAAACCTTTGGTATGTGTGTAAACTAAGTGCCAGAAAATATTAATGATAAAGTAAAGTTTGTTGTAATTATCACATACTTTCCTCCCATTTCTTCACACACACTTTGAAAGGCATTCCCTACAGCCCACCATAAGCTCTTAAATTACTCTTGTTCTCTTCATTAGACAGCAGAGATGAGGCACAAGAGAGCTAAGACTTCAAAAATGAAGAGTGTGTGAAAATAAGGAATAAAACTTTAAAATGGTAACTGGGATGATTCTGAACTGTGAATCATATTAATGGTTGCAAAGGACTAGCTATTAAAGAAATACCTGCAAGTCAGCAGGACTGGACAAGCTACAGCAAAGAGCTTGACAAGAAATGAGGAAGAAAACTGCTGAAAAGGTAGTAATCATTTCTGATAAGTCTTCGGGAATAGATGAGGTGTGACGCAATTGAAGAAAGGCAAATACACTGCCAGTCTTTAAAACTTGAGACAGACTTATACCCAGCTGTACTGTAATAACCACATAACTGCATTTAAGAAATAACAAGAGGATCTGTGTAAACACTTGAAGGAATCCGGTGTGCAGTAATTAGATTTCATGGGATTATGGGTTCATAAGATATACCAGACAAGCCAGCTCAAATCTTAAATTTGGGGACATCCATGAGGTTATGCCACACCATCTCCTTCCCATCTCTTCTAGCCAATGCTGAATGAAAGAAAATAAGATCGAGCATACCAAAACCTTCTTTTTTGCAGGATCTAGGAAGAATCTCTTCACCATTCAAATACTGACCCAGAGAATTTTTATTTTTTTAAAAACGTAACAGATTAGGGGGACGCAGTGGACAAAAATTAACTTGATTTCAGCAGGACTTTTGAAGCCATTTTATAAAAAACTTGAGAAGTTAAAAAAAAAGACTATAAACAGCATAGTACAAAATATAGCCCGACTTACCATCGTATGTCGTATAGTATTCTACAAAGGCAGTATAATATTTTCCATTTTATATTACATATGAACTATTGTTTACAGTAGATTAGTTACATACTACAATGTAGTTTAAAAGATGCTTGACAGATACAAGCAGAAAGTAGTCAAAAAGAGTGCATTTTCATTCGGACCAATAGAAAAATGGTGGGTGCAAGGGTGTGATCAAACACCCAGCAAAAATCAGCCCTGGAATTTGCACTTTTTATTTTAATAGTCAGCAATCTGGAGAACATTGTTCATTCCAGCGTGACTGACTACCACAGTTATAAAGCATCAGAAAAAAAACCCATTAAAAACATCGGAAAAAGATCAAAATTGCATACCCATTATGGCAAATGTAGAGAGATGAGCAGATAAAGGGATACTAGCCACCAAAGTATAGTAATACCTATGGGGTAAAAATGATAGCCAGTAGTTATACAACTGGACTCTGCTATTTAGCAAAAAAAAAGTAAAGCAGAAAAAAAAAATATATATATATATATATATGCTACAGTGCAGTGGTTTTCAAACTGGGGTATGTGTACCATAGGGGTACGCGAACTCTCGTCAGGGGGTACATGAGAAAAATCCTGTAATGGCAGACAGCGCGTTTTATTTAGTAAAGTGGTTTTCAAACTGGCGGGCGTGGAGGAACGCTCGGAGGTGTGAGCTGAGCCCCCGTTTGGAGTTACTGTTTTTGCTTGCACCCCTCCACACCCAGGCTTGCTGGACGGCCCGCTGAGGTGAGTTAGGGGTTGCAGGTGGCGCTCCCTCCCTGAGCCCTGCTGCACAGGGCTGGCCTGAGCCACTGGGTGTTGCCACCTCCCCCCCAAATGTTCCTCCGCACCCCTCTACAGGGGGCGTACCCTACAGTTTGAAAACCTCCAGAAGCTCTTGCTAAATGGACGGCAGAAATCTGGGGGGGGCAAGTGACCCCTCATACACCCGCTGCGTGTTGCCTACTCAGATTGGGGAACTCAGGAGACTACATTATTTGGAAAGGGGTACGCAGCCTAAAAAGTTTGAAAACCACTGCTATAGCGTATAGGAAGTTGAAGACTTACAATACAAGAGACGACTGCCATCCCATACGGTGTACATGTGGTGTACTGGTACAAGCACGGAACTGTGAGTCAGGGCTCCTGAACTGGTTACTACTGACTCACCAGAAGAACTTGGACAAATGACCTCACTTAAAGAGACACCGTCAACTTACAGAGGGCAGAGAAAGTGGGAAAATCAGAATGTTTGGTCAGAAAATATTATTATTTATTTTTGTTACAAGTAACACCGAAGATTTCAGAAATGACTACTTTTTCTGTTTGTATACTTTGTAAAGCAGTTTGTGTTTACTCAATGGTTCCCCTGTATAGCAAATTCTCCCTGTTCATAAGAATCCTCCACACAGGAAAAGGGTAAGCAAAAATAGGAACAGGATTCTGAAGACAAAAGTTTAGCAGGAAGATTCAGGGGCAAAGGTAGTACCTGAAACTACTTTAAATTGCTTTCTGAAGTTTACTAACTTTGAAGTTGACAGTGTCACTTTAACCTCTGTATTGGTTTACCCATTTGAAGAAGAATGGTTGTCATGATTAACTAACATGAGTGGGAACTAAGGGATCTGGGTTCTAATTTCAGCTCTGCCACACAGACTTCCTGTGTAATCTTAGGCGAATCTACCTCAGTTTCCCCACTGGTAAAATTGAGATAATACTTCACTTTTAAAGCACTCAGATCCTGGGACAAAAGGTAGTATTGGACTAACTCCTTCTACCTTTATTAGTTCTCATTAAAATTCATGGAAGTTTTTGTATGAGTGAGGAGTGCAGGATTTGGCCCAGTTATTATAAGAGGAGGGAATAATGCTGTTTTACCCAACCTTAGTACAACCACACTTTGAATATTGTTCTTTTTAGGGCCCCTCAGGGCCACACTCAATACTGTCTAGCTTTTCAAAGACTAACACTAGACAGTAACAAAATCTGGAGAATGTCACAGAAGTTTATTTAGCACAGAGGAGAAAAAAAGAGTCAAAAAGAGGAAGGTTCAATAGGGCAACCATGTACAACAAATCTGGAGAGGGATTAATAAAATAGAACAGAGCCTTTTCTTCCAAGAGTGAGCAAAATGGCCAAACTATAGAATAAATAATGTTACAGGTTGTGAACATTTGGTGCATCTCAACCATGGAAATATATAAATGTGGTGTATTTAGTTAACTCTAGAGACAATTATCTCTGGGGGGAGGAGGGAGAGTAGCTCTCTGTATATAGGAAAACATTACAGGCACCTGCATGGGACACAGTCAAAAACAAAGATCCCTGTGGGATTAGTGCAGAAAAGAACCTGCTGAACCTAACTAGTTTTGGAAAGTCTCCCATGGGCCATCCACTCCATTATTTATTATTGTGAGATATTTTAGATTTAGAAGAATTTCCTACTAGCAAGTTTTGACAGTTCATTGGCTCCAGTTGAGAACATGTAAGCCACAGCTTGGAAAGTAATTAGAAAATTAATGTCAGAATCTGGTAACGTTTTATCTGACAACTATGCTTTTCCTCCAGCCATTCCCATACACAAGAATAGGTCCAAAAAATAAATATGCCATGTTTAAGATCGGACTGAAAAGTAATAATCAATCAAGTGGAAGTAGTCAAAACTGTAACTGCTTACAAAAAATGTTTGAAGACACTAACCTTTTATGCAAACCTAGAGCTTTACAACACAAAATCGCTCTGCTAAAAATAAGCTGGTTCCCTTGTTCCCAATTAAATACTGAATTCAGCAACTGTGAAGTTTTATCCCTTCAGTATGCAAGTCTCTTCCTTCGTTTTGAATGTACTGAGAGGTCACTCAAGGGGGATGGATTCAGTAGAATTCTTAGGCTTGGATTTCATCCCTTTTCTGCTAAATTTATCAGCTCTATTTGGCACATAATAGAAATAAAATAGCAGATTCAAATTATCATTCAGCGTTTGTTCCAAGAAAAGCTATTGCCATTCTTAAATGCTTTACTAAGTAGCTGGATTATGTGGCAGTGAGGGTGGATACAGAAGTTGGGACACGGGTTTAGGTTTCCATGCTCCCAGCTGGTAGGTATTATCAGGAGCAGCATTGACTTTATTTCCTTGCTATTTATGTGTGACAGTGTATCAGAAACATGTGTTACCGTTCTTTAATTCAAGGAAACGGTAATACCATTCCATTCGTTTGAATGGATCAGTATTATAATGTTATGAAATTCTGGTCTGCTTATGAAAACAAACTAAGCCCTGTGTCATGAACAGTAATACTCTGCAGTTCTCTATTGCTCCTTTGACCCGAGAAACTCAAAGCCCTTGACAAAGAACTCACTCCTCTTGTTCTTAATTTGAAAGATCAGTGTATCATCTGTTACTATTTTAAGTTTACAAAACATGAAATGCATTAGTTCATTTAGGATTTCAGCCTAAAGCCTCACAAAAGATTTAAAAACTAAAATTAATGTTTTGCTTGTTACTCAAGTCAAGGGCAATATAAATTACAATAGACCAATCGCACCCAGCTGAAAATACTTTTCAAGTTTCAGACTTCATAATACATCAGGAGTTTTGTTATTATTTGTACTAGAGAAGTGCTTTAGGTTCCAGCTGAGATCAGTGCCCCATTATACAAGCCACTGTCAAGATTCGTGTTCAGATAATCCCTGCCCTAAAGATTTTACAATCTTTGGCCCAATTCTCCATTTTGATTCATGCAATCACAAAACAGAATTGGGATCCAAACAGACAAGAGACATAGACAGGAAGTATTATCTCCATTTCATGGAAGGTAAACGGAGGCATAGAGAGATTAAGTGTCTTGCCCCAGGTAATCTAGGATGTCTGTGGAAGAGATCTGTGAACTGAGCCCAGATCTCCTAAATCCCAGTCTTGTACCTTAACCACAAGACCATCCTTGGAAACTGGGTTATATAATAGAAAGCTCCAATCCTTCATTACTCATACTGTTCTAGAGATAACATATATTATATACTTAATCATATCTAATCAGCTAATGTGTATGCTATTGAGTGAACATCACTAGCTTTAATGTACCAGCATCAGAGAGGTTTGATTGCAAGTACTTCGGAAGCAGAGTTGATTGCTCTTGTGATGCTTTTCAAGGCTAAAATTAGTCTTCTCTATTTCCCCAAAGTTAAAGACCACATTGGTTTAAAATAAACGTTTTGCAGGTTGAAATTGCTTCCCATGATAGATAAATATAAACTTTAAAAAACTTTTAAAGCTATTTCATACTACACTGTTACTGTAGATCTCAAACAGACCTAGCTATTGAGTTCTACAATTCTGAGGAGATATTTAAAAGTTATGTGATCAATGAAAGAGAATTAAGACCCACTTATGGAGATTTTTTTTTTTTTTATAAAAACTATGTAAGAAGTCTCTGCAGTCTGATGAACTGAGCTATTCCTTCTGACAGATGAAGCCCTAAGCATGGAAGGACTGTGATGTGTGGGTATGTCTACACTGCAGCAGAAAGCGTGCCTCCCAGTCCAAGTAGACGGACATGCACTAGCTCCACTTGAGCCGGTGCACTAAAAATAGCAGTGCAGGCATTGCAGCACTTGGGCTGGCCACCAAAGCTCAGAAGAACCCAAGCCCCAGGGTCCAAGCCTGGGTGTCTAGCCTGAGCTGCCGCCCAGGCCACAATGTCCGCACTGCTAATTTTAGCACACTAGCTCCAGCGGAGCTGGGGCATATCTGTCTACCCAGAGCAGGGGTGGACAAACTACGGCCCGGGGGCCGCATCCGGCCCTCAAGCTCCCACCGGGGTGTGGGGTCCAGGGCTTGCCCTACTCCGTGCAGCTCCCGGAAGCAGCAGCACGTTCCCTATGCTGATCCTATGAATATGGGCAGCCAGGGAGCTCCACACACTGCCCCCGCCCCAAGTGCTGCCCCCACAGCTCCCACTTGATGGAACCATGTCCAATGGGAGCTGCCGGGATGATGCCTATAGATGCAGCAGCACGCAGAGCCACCTGGCTGCATCTCCACGTAGGATCCGGAGGGGGGACATAATGCTGCTTCTAGGAGCTGCTTGAGGTAAGCACCCCCCCCCCCAGCGCCTGCCCCCCTCCCCCCCTCCCATGCCCCAACCCCCTGCCCCGCCCCCCCCACCCTCCAAACCCCTCAGTCCCACCCCAGAGCACCCTCCTGCATCCCCAACCCAAAGTCCACACCCCCAGCAAGAGCCCTCACACACACACACACACACACACACACACACACACACACACACACACACACCCTAACCCCCTGCCCCAGCCTGGAGTCCCCTCCCACACCCTGAACTCCTCATTTCTGGCCCCACCCCAGAGCCCGCACCCCCAGCCAGAGCCCTCACCCCCTCCCACATCCCAACCCCCAATTTCGTGAGCATTCATGGCCCACTGTACAATTTCCATACCCAGATGTGGCCCTCGGGCCAAAAAGTTTGCCCACCCCTGACCCAGAGGTTCCCAGCTGCACGGTAGACCTATCCCAATCTTCTGCAGAATAAGCGCAGCCTATCTGCTTGTTCATTTCAACTCTAGTGATCAGTTTACAATTTCAAGGCTATCTTCTCAAGGAAAAGGGTTATACAGACTTTTTTTTTTTTTTTAAAACAAAAACAAAAACAAGCTGAGATTCTCCTTCACAAGATGCGAACAGTAGTTCTGTTACCAAAGGGCTTGCATGGCCACCCTCCAATTTAACCTAAGTAGCAAAGGCGGGAGGGAGGAGGGAGAATTAAGCAGGATTGCACATTGAATGGAGTCTTGGGGAGATTACTGGGTAATACCTTTGCCAAGACTGGACAGTTTTGTAATTTTTCCTTACTTATTTTTCAACTTTTTTATATGGTACTACAAGCTCCAGGTTGGGATACTTCAGTAAGGAGGAAAATAAAAGGTTCCTTTAAAAAAAAGAAAAGAAAAAGACATATCCTTTAAGAATCGGAGGGACGCAACTTGGTTCTCTCATAGAAAGCTTCACAGTAATACCATGTGGTCCCTCAGATACTAGCAAGAGAAAAGTTTACTTTAAAAGAAATAGAAAAAATCTTAAATCATTTCTTTCACTTTTTCATAAGCAAAACAAAACATAAGCCATAAAACTTCAATGAAGGCTTCACAGTAACAACAGTAGCGTAATACCTGAATGTTAGCCTGAAATTAAATAAAACTAAACTAAACAATGAGATTCAATAAGGAGAAGCCATCTCTTCTCTTACCAGCTAACATTATTGTAATTCTTATTCCAAGGGCTCTACACATAGAAAAATATTCATCTCTCCACGGTTTTGGCTTCAGAGGATCCACAATAGTTACAGGCAGAACTGTTTACTAGAGATAAGGATTCTGCTCATCTTCAAGCTTTAAAAAAATTATATTTATATCTCCAAGTCCAGGCCTGCATTCACTTGATAAGCTTCTATCACTTTTTAGAGTCTTATATTTTAAATAAAATACCCCAAATCCATTCATTCTAAACCAATAAACCCTTCTGTGAGGCCAGTAAAAATGAGGGGGAAGGTCTAGGCTTTGCATAGTGCTATTAAGTGTCTTGACCACAGAGTAATTGGAAAGAGAGCAAAAGATGGAAAGAAGCTGGAACAAGGCAAAAGTGAACTGAAGTCTGATTAAGACTTAAACAGAAAATGGATTTTCAATTGTCTTCAAGACAGAATCCCCAGTTCCCCATCTCTTCCCCAGTCTTTTTTTCTCCTAGACCTTTACTGCTCCAAGCAAGTAACCCTTTGTCATCAACTAACCCCAGCAGGGCCAGCTCTGGCTTTTTTGCCGCCCCAGGCAAAAAAGCCTCCGGCCGCCCCCGCCCCAGCGCGGCAGGGGAGGGCGCGGGGGGGAGGGCGGCCGGAGCCCTGGGAGGAGGGCGGAGTGCCCGGCCGGGGCTCCGCTCTCCCCGGCGGCCGGGGGGGAGGGCGGCGAGCCCGGCCGTGGCCCCGCTCTCCCCGGCGGCCAGAGCCGGAGCACCGCGCCGCCCCCCTCCAGGTGCCGCCCCAAGCACAAGCTTGGTGGGCTGGTGCCTGGAGCCGGCCCTGAACCCCAGGAATCCTACAGTCAGAGTTCTCAAGTTTAGCAGATTTTGGAAGATGTTCCATGTTCTAGCTGAATCAAGCTCCCTGTTCTGGAGCAAAGGGGAGGGGAAAGAGGGAGACTCCCCATCAAAACACCTTGTAGCCTAGGGGGAAGGTGCACTGATCCAAAAGCCAGGAGATCACGGAATTCTAATCTCACCTTGGTTGCTGCCATTTACATTTAGGTGCTCCACAGAGCTCTTATTACTAACCAAGGCCTCACACCCCAACCCTAGAAGGTAGGTAATTATTTATTAGTTCATCCCAAAGTTAACAGAGAGATTACACAAGGTCTCTTCATGCAGAGCTGGGAATAGAATTTAGGTCTCTAATATGGCAGACCCAAGTGTATTCCACTTAGCTTTTCAGACAGAATGTGCTAAATAGTTGCACTCTGGCTATCCTTTCTCCTCCCAGACATCTGAACAGAACACAGAATTCTTCATCTCTAATATTCTACTGCTGTTTAACAAATAGCTGTAGAACACGCTGGCACTATGTGTGTCTATCATGTACCGGTCTCATCTCTCTCACTCACACACTTTAATTGCAAAACAAAGAAAAGAAAACCAAGAAGCATTTCTTTTGTCTAGCAGTACACAAAGGGATCTAGTAGGACAAAAGCAAGGTAAGCAGTCTGGCTCAGAAGGCTACCTTTTTTGTGCCTATTTATAGCAGATATTTTAAGTGATTGCTTTGGTAAAAATAGTGTATTAACGAAAGCTAGGAAAAATATTACTGTAAAATGATTTTTGTTGAAGTTTGAAATAGAAGAGCAATTTTATGGAATTTCAAAGTTTCTGATGAATTCGCATGAACTCCAGGGGGAGATGGTGCTTACAGTCCCACAGCCAGTCGCAAAGCCAGAGAACACTGTCTCTAGCGAGTAGCATCCAGAGCTCCCCGTTATCTAGAATCCTCACACAGCCCTACAGCGCCAGGTGAGGCCAAGTAAAATCAACAGACTCAGTCATATCTGTATCACAGATATCTGCTCCTGCTCAGCAGAAAGATCTGGCAGCTGATACCCACTGCAGCTGCCAACATCTCAGTGACTCAGCTTGCCCTTGGTGTTGACTGGACCATGGTGTGGGAATACTGAGGTGCAGGAACTGTTACACATCCCTCTCCCATTTCTTGGGGTGGAAGCATCGTAAATCTACCCCCTGGCCATTTCTGTTCCTGCCTGATATTTTAAGTGTGTATAACTGTCTACGCATTTACTTAATCTCATGCTTTTTCCCTTGTACCAAGCAAGTGAGATTTAAAGGATGCAAAAATTGTAAAAAGTGAATTGGTAGATTTCTATGTGAAAATGTTCACCATTTTGCCAAACAAGCTGGAACGAATTCCCAGAGGTAAGGGACAAACAGCTAGGAAGAGAGTTTTTCTCCTTTTTTCCCCCCTAAGTAATGGGCATGGAGTATGTTGCTCGGGCCAAAAGCACCTCCATATTTACACTGCCACAGCCTCAACGTCTTGCTTCACACAGACACTTCTCTTCTAGCACTAGCTCTTAAACACTAATCAAGACTGCCTCAAAAAAATCTGTCACCACCATTTCTTGTGACTTGGCTTGCACCAGCGAAAGCACAACAGTGTGACTACTTCTAATCAGTTCTGTTACATTGGTTTAACTATACAATGTAAAACTGTACTGATGCAACTTGTGTGTATACAAGGCCTTAAAACTACAGGGGATGTGCAAGTCATCAACCAGGAACATGAAACACTCCCACTTCCTGCTAATCCAAGGAACAATAAACTGGGACTCACTCAAATCTACATCTTTTGTTCAGCAGAGCATTATTAGACTGTGAAGCCAATCCCTGTCACTCTTATTGTAGAATCAAGTTGTTTTGCTTATTTGAATACCCTTTTCAACTTTGTGGTTTGATATAACAAGACTGCATTACTGCCAAAGCACCACTTTCAACACAATCTTCTTGTTTTACCTGTTCGTTTAGGTTTTCCAAATTAAATAACATCCACATGCACACATTTTTAGCCAGCTTAAAGAAGGGAAAATACCAAAAAGCAGAAGTGTTCTTTGCATCAAAAATTCTAACAAAACAATTGACAGTGCGATAGGCATACTAGGGTTAAACTTAATTTTCATATACAATATGTTTAGCCATTTTCTCTAACCTACATCTGCCAATATCAGCCTTAGTCATAGAAAATCCTTACTGTAAGAACATTTCTTTTTAAAAGTCTGTTCTAAGCAGTTATCTGATACAAGAATATAAAACACAATTATTATTTCTTATAGCTATCAGGTTGTATCACACTGCATCGCATGCGGAGATAACCTAAATCTGTCAACATTGTTCACCAAGAGACAGTTATCCTCAGGGAATGTGTGAGTCATTACAATGAGTTTTTATTCTTAAGTCATGTGCTAGTGATGGTGTTCTAGAACAAAGCTTTAAAAATTGCTTTCCAAATGTCCAACTAGTCCTTGAAGTCTTCTAATTTCATTTTAAAGTAGAACTTGCTGCAAAATATGTTACAATGTAGCTGTTTGAGGGAGAGGATGGTCTTCTTGTGTGTGTATATAGGTGGAACCATCACAGAAATAGACTTGTTCTGGTATTTGAATCAAACACCAAATATTTTGACAAATGTGTTCACAATTTAAGAAAAAAAAAAAAAAAACCTCCAAACAAATAATAAAAATAAAAGACTTACTTTACTGAAAGCACAATGGGTCTGACCCACAGTACTTGGATCTGAATTCTCCCAAAGATCTGACCTGCAGTTTGGGTTGAGCCATTCAGTATTATTTAACACTGGACAATTCCCCAGGGTGAACAGATGATTCTCACCTGCCCTCAGACATAGCTCCTCTATGCTTCTTGTAGAGTCAGATCTCATCCCCTTCGTGACTTTATTAAATTACAAATGATAAGGCAACACAACATCCAGTCCAAGCACATGCTTGGCTTCCCCTAATATTCCTAGTTAAATCCTAGCTCCGAACCAAGATCTGAAGCCTGCTTCATCATTTTTTATTCTCTCCAGATGTGGCATTTCCAGCATGCATTATAGGATGAGGCCAACTGCCAGTGGTCTCCAGGATCCATTTCTGCCCTGCAGGACCTGTGTGGGGTTTTCCCACTTGTCACATTACAAAAAGCTTTAAGGCAGACCAAATTTTAGTCCTGAAGTACTAGATGGGCCAACTGAAACCAAATAGTAAACGAAAGATGAATTCTTATAGCTTTGGATCAGACGTAGGGTTGGGTGAAATCTGTAGGAGTTTTTAAAAAGTAAGTTAAATTGGGCTGAAAGTTATTTGCAAAGAAGCCTGTGAAGACTTGAAAAGCCACTTAATATGAAAATTTACACTTGAGAATTTTGAAAGCTCCAGGAGATTTAAGTGATGCCTTCCAGACCACATCGTTTAGAACAGTGTTGCTCCATCTTTTCAGGATGCTAACTCCTTATCTGAAGTTAAAACATTTTCATGACCTCCATTACATTTACAAATGGAGAGTTAAAATTTATCAGCAGTACCGTTTTAAAATCTGTATAACTTATTCTCCTATAAAAGCTACATTAAAAACATTAAGGATGCACAATGAAGCACTCAAAAGTTTGAAAATGACCACGTTCAGGTTGCTTGTGCAACCTTAACTGTGTCCTCTTTTGTATGTGCATTACAAGTCAGTGTTTTTACATGATCACATACTCTCTCAAATACTAAGACATTAGAATCATACCATTTTTATACTATGTTAGGTACACATCTAGAATTTAATCCATCATGTAAAAAAATAGCTATTCCCAAAGTTTAAAGAGAAATTATTTTACATGTTTAATATCTAGGCTTTATTTTTATATTCCACTGAACATGCATGCATGTGCGTGTGCGCGCTTCTTATTATAATGACCCTGTTTTCAGTTTTTTATGAAGTCTGGCATTTGGGGGTGAGTTTTTCCATGCCTGCTTCAGGATGAAAAATTTTTGAAAAATTTCAGCCAAAAGATTCAGCCATTTCCTAAAACAAGACTAGAGAAAAATATTTTGTTTTGTCCAGGTTAAAATATTCTGGCAACCTTTATATGAAAAGCTCAGGTGTCCACATGCTCTGTAACAGGGACTTGAAATGTGTGTCAGGGATGTGCCTTTTCCCATCCCTGTGAAAATATGCCCAAATTACAAACCTCTGAAAAACTCCAGTTCACACATGCCTAGGGCGATGCATAGATTATAAAGCCAGAAGGGACCATTGTGATCATCTAGGTTGACCACCTATGTAATACAGGCCAAAGGACTCCTCAGAATGAATTCCTGTTTGAACTAGAGCATGTCTTTTAGAAACAAATCCACTCTTGAACTAAAAATGTCTGGGGATGCAGAATCTATCACAAACCTTGTTAAGTTGTTCCAATGGTTAATTACCCTTACTGTTAAAAATTTGTACCTTGTTTCTAGTCTGAATTTTCACAGCTTCAACTTCCAGCCATTGGATCGTGTTATAACTTTTTTTTGTTAATTTGAAGAGCCCTCTATTATCAGATTTTTGTTTCCCATGTAGGTATTTCTAGACTCGTATCAAGCCACCCCTTAATTTTCATTTTGTTAACATTAACAGAGTGCGCTCCTTCAATCTATCACTATAAGGCATGTGTTCTAATCCAGTGGTTTTCAACCAGGGGTATGCGTACCCTTGGGGATATGCAGAGGTCTTCCAGGGGGTACATCAACTCACCTAGATATTTGCCTAGTTTAGAACAGGCTACATAAAAAGCACTAGCAAAATAAGTACAAACTAAAATTTCATACAATGACTTATTTATACTGCTCTATATAATATAATGTAAGTGCAATATTTATATTCCAGTTGATTTACTTTGATTTTTACCCTAAGTATAAAAATAAGCAATTTTTCAGTAATAGTGTGCTGTGACATTCTTGTATTTTTATGTCTGATGTTGTAAGCAAGTAGTTTTTAAGTGAGATGAAACTTGGGGTATACAAGACAAATCAGACTCCTGAAAGGGGTACAGTAGTCTGGAAAGGTTGAGAACCACTGTTCTAGCGGCAACGAAAGTCAATGGGAGTTGTATAATGTAGAATGCCTAGTACTCTAAATTATTAAATTCTTGATGTCTCAAATTAGGCACCCAAAATTCATGGATACTTTTTATCTTAATATCTCTGAGCTTTACTTCCTCACCTTAAAATGGTAACACCACCCCTTTGCAGGGATACTGTTAAGATTAATTACTGTTTGTGAAAGACTCAGATATTGTAGTGATGAGCTTCACAGAAGAGCCCATGAGGAAATTAATAATTCTGTCAGAGCATGGTTTGAATAGTGGCAGTAAATAAGGCATGAAGCCACACATTGAACTAGGATAAAATAAAATATGGAATAGCTGTTCATTGGAGAACTGTCTATCCTATGCACTGAATGGGTAGGAATCCTGTCCGGGGGGGGGGGGGGGGGGGGGGGGGGTTAAGTTTGTCATCATATAATTAAAAAGACGATCATAATGCATACGCAGAAAGGGGCAAAATTAAGGTTGCACAAAAAATGTCAGAATCAAGGTTAACTAACACAAGTCCTTGACTTTGCAACCTTAATGTTCTTTTAAAATAAGGATTTTTTAAATATAATATACTACTAGATTGTTCCTGAAGGAGTACGACATAGCACAATTTCTCTTTTAACAAAGTCCTGGAGTTTGCCACTTTTCTTGCCAAGAATATATTATTCTTTACTTGAATTACAGTAAATGCCTAGAGCCCTAGTCACGGACCAAGCCCCCATTGTGCTAGGTGCTGTACAAAGAACAAAATGACTGTCCCATAAACTTAGCTAGTTCTTACATTTTACCTTTTCAAAGAATTGATACTTGTTTAACATTTCTCTGTCAAGACTGAATAAGATCTCAGTGGCTTATGAGAGATATATCTATTTGCACTAGTACAAAAATATCTGGAATGGTCACATGTTATGTTGTAGGGCAGCAGCTGTCCAGAGACTTAGTGTTTCTTCCTAGACATCACTGTAATTACAAGCGACTAATAACACTGAGGATAGAGCCACTAAACTGCTTTATCAGTAGACTGTGTAAGGTTTTTAGCTTGTTACTGACCCCAACTACAGGGTAAGCATACATGACAAAGATGCAACACAAAGTGGAATTTAAATGCATAACATTGTGGTACTATTTTTCACTTGTGAACATAAGGTTCAGGGATCATTTCAGGCTGCAGCAGGGCATGTAATCCTGATTCAAAATTGCAAAATTTTTCCTTTTTTAAAATTGTCCTAGGACAGCATGATACACTTTCCCATGAGGAAATTCTCATAGCACTATTTGCATTTGATGAGAGAAGTGTGGCTAGCATTGGACCCTAGAACTACTAATACCTAATTTAGAAGCTCTTTTGGGGAGGAAGAAAAATGCTATCATACAGAAGACGACGGGGGAAAAAAGACAAAAATGAGAGTAATACTACAACAGAAGAGAAAAGATAGTTTATCCCATGACACCTCACCAATCCTGGACAAGAAAATAAAATTTGGGCATTGGGTAGCCTAACAAGCAATAGCGGAATAGAAAGGCCATATAAATTAGTCTATGCTAAGGAAGGGAGAGTGTTATAATCATTGCTGTTAAGTATCTGAGCCCTATTTTCTGTCATCAGTGGGACACTGTCCAATTACAATGTATTTCCAAGTGAAGTATGACAAAATTAATTCTTAATATTGTTTAGATTCTAAGAAAGCAAGTTAAGGAAAGAGGATACAAGTCATAAACATGGTAGGGAATCACATAGGTAAAGATCTCTGGAAGGCTGAGTTGAATCTTCAAGAAAATGTAGAGTATGACAGAGGGTATAAGGAAGAAATCAGGTTTTCATTCAGCCACCACATTTCCTCTATCATAAGTAAAGGACTAGAGCAAGTTCATTCTGGAGCAGGGGTGGCCAACCTGCGGCTCTTTAGAAGTTAATATGCGGCTCCTTGTATAGGCACCGACTCTGGGGCTGGAGCTACAGGCGCCAACTTTCCAATGTGCTGGGGGGCTGCTCACTGCTCAACCCCTGGCTCTGCTACAGGCCCTGCCCCCACTCCACCCCTTCCTACCCCCTCCTCTGAGCCTGCAATACCCTCGCTTCTCCCCCCCGAGAGCCTCCTGCATGCCATGAAACAGCTGATTGCTAGGTGTGGGGGAGGGAGCGGGAAGCGCTGATCAGCAGGGTTGCCGGTGGGCAGGAGGCGCTGGAAGCCAGGGGGGAGCTGCTGACGTATCACTGTGGCTCTTTGGCAATGTACATTGGTAAATTCTGGCTCCTTCTCAGGAGGCCACCCCTGCTCTAGAGTACGGAGGATTAGAACTTCTGTTTATACATAGATTGAGCTATGCCACCCCATGGTTAGGACACTGCTAACATTTTTCATTGAACATAAAGGCACCGTTAATGTAACTGGCATTAGAAAGGCAGCATAACCAGAGCCTGGAAACCAAGAACTCCTCAGCTCAAATACTCATTCTGCCACTGACACTGCTATCTTGGACAAGCCATTCTCTCCATTACAGAAGCGTGGGGGGAGGGGTGGATGGCTACTTCTCGAAAAAGAAAGGAAGACAGGAAAGGGGAACAAATGAGAGAAATTTACAAGGACAACATTCTGAACACTGACATCTCCACTGCATATAAGTTATGCGTGTATTATCAACACCCTTCCCCGCTACCAATTGAGAGGGATGGGGTGGGGAAGAGAATACCACAACGTTAAAACAGTTCCAAAGTCTGACTGGCCTAGATTACTCTCTTATAAATCCACACTATGGTTTCAATGTTGAAGTGCCCATTTACCGTCAAAACAAAACAACAAACCATGTAACGTAAGACAGGAAGGTACAGCCCTCTTCAGAGTCTACATAAGTCCCTCTAGGCATTTGTTAAAACTCTGCTTCACATGGCTCTTCTGATACCAACTGAAATCATTCATGGCTAGATTTATTATTATTCATTTGACAAAAATCCAGCACCGGAACACTTTCCCAGAACTCTTTATGCTCTCAATAAAACTGATACACACTACCCCTAAGCCAGCACAAACACATCACAAGATACTGCCAACTAAACAAATGTACTGAACAATCCATTCACTCATCCGCATTGGAGTTCATCATTCCAACTTGCTCTTCATACTTCACAGATGTTGTTGTTCTTATGAATGCAAGCTTTCTTCCTTTGGCTCTCACAAAAGCAGTGATAGCACTACAATCAAGGGAAATCCAAGCTTTCAAAAAACATTTCAGAAATTTGCTGTCCAATAGAGTGCTTGTCCAAAGAACGTGCTAATTTTAAATAAACAGAAATCAAAATAATGATTTGAACTTAGGAAGTTTAAAAATATATTGAGTTCTGAATTTTTACTATGAAATCATTTGATAATTTGGACTGTCATTATTTAAAAACCACTGTATTACAGTAAATTGTAAGACCCTTCTGCTTTGAATTAAGTATTTTTTCCTTTCTGTTGAGTTCTTGCTTTTTTACCCTATCTCGTGAATGACTTTCTTCCATGATTAAGGTAGAGCAAGGACAAATTTTTTTAGGCTCAACAAAGGAACTACTATAATTTGAAGGTGACCTGCAAAGAAAAACAAAATTGGGTTGATGCCCCTTTATGATTTATGAAATGTTTTGGGGGTCAAAAGTCAAATTTAGTGCTCAAATTCTAGGGTGCAATACAAACCAATGAGTGGTTGTGTCACCACTTGCCCTGTAACCCTAAGTGCTTTAAATGCTCTGCTGCTGCAGCTCCTTGCTTGGGATGCTCACAGTAAGCAATGAGCATGCACTCTGTGTGTGTATGTTGTGCAACCCTGATCCAGTACTCTGGCATCAGTAGTTTGCCTCCTGCAGCAGTCACTGCCTGGTTTCCACCAGCTTTGATTACAAGATGACCAACAACCCCCAGTCCCAAATTTTCCCAAAACCATGTGCTTGGCAATGTCCAGCCCTTTCTTGGATCATTCAGAGGAATAATAAAGTTCATTTGTCCCTCTAAAGAAACAAAATGAACAGCTTATCAGTGTAACTGAAGTAAACAATCACTTCAGTTCAAACACTGTACTGGGTTGCTTTAGATTAAAAGCAAAACAAGTTATTAAACTTTTAAGTGATGCCAAGTAGAAGTAGTAAAGTTAGAAAGGATTACAAACAAAAGTAAAAATACACTGCCTAGTGAGTAAGGCATAACAAAACTACAATCTTGGTTCAAGATAAGATTCTTGCCACACTTCCTTCCAGCAAGATGGCTGACCACCCCTTTGGTTAGGATCTCCCAC
This sequence comes from Terrapene triunguis, assembly GCF_002925995.2. Classification (NCBI taxonomy): domain Eukaryota; kingdom Metazoa; phylum Chordata; order Testudines; family Emydidae; genus Terrapene; species Terrapene triunguis. The sequence goes on from NW_020664376.1 coordinate 3,103,996, forward strand.
AAAGCCTAGAGTGTTCGGTTCTCGTTTTCTTAGGAGAAATAACTTGGGGTTCTTTGTCCTTCTCTTGTATAGTCCAGTGGAACCTCTGAAATGGATTCTTCTGAAGGTTACCCTCCAAAATAAAGTTTCTTTAAGCTGTGAGGAAGGAGACATGGAGTCTGGTGGTGAAGGAAGCCCCATGCTGGTTTTTCCCCGTGCTGGTGTTCAGCATTGCCGATTTAGTGACTTTTTGGTTTCCTTAGCAAGAAAGTATGTATCAAACTGACCAGTGACAAATCTAGCAACTTTCACTGTCGATTACAGTGACATTCAGAGAAAGAAGTCACCAATATCTATAGTCACAAAATCATTTACACGCAGCTCAATAGTGTTAATAAAATCCATTCCATGCTCTCCTTACTACATTCTGCTGCACAAGTCAATGTCATTACGTCTCAGTTGAGCATGTCCTCAGAAGGAATCACATTCCACGGCTTCTTGGGCTGAGATCACTATAATCTGCAGGTGAGGAAAAGAAATCTGTGGCGGCTAATTGAATACTTTGCTAAAGCCAGGCGCACTTGGAGAGAGCAGCACATTAGCCAGGGCTTGTTTTTACACAAATGTGTTTTCTTGCTGCTCTGAAGTACGTAGCACACCCTGTGATGCAGGGAAAGATGGCTAATGAGGCGGGTGGGCAGGGCAGGGCAGTTTGCCAGCGAGGAAAGCCGCACGGATGGAAGATGGGGTGGGACGAGACAGGCCCATGTGCCCCAATGGGATGGGGGGGGAGCACTGTGCCTCCAGGAATGAAGCTCTTACTACAAGATCAAAAGTGGAGCTAACTTGATTTCAGTTCCCCTTTACTCCTTCCCCTGGCTTAGCCTGGGGTGAGCTGCCCAGCTGTTTTCAGAAATGAAACTCTGGAAATGGGGGGAAGGGATCCGGATAGCAGATTTTTGTTTTGAAATCTACTTTTTTGGCTCCCTGAAGTGCTGAGCTCAGGTCAGGTGAATGCCCTCTTCACTCTGGCTCTGGGCTCTCCCTTTCGCTCACCTGTCGGCTCAAATCCAGGCTGGCAAGAAAGGGAGGCTCAGCTGAAATTAACTAACCCCAGCCAACCTGGGCTGCAGTGTACAGAGCGCCCTTCCCAATGAGCAGAGGGCTGCAGTTTCCTCCCAATGAGCAGAGGGCGCCCCCCTGATGATGACAGTGTACGGTTGTAGTTGCTTCTGGTGTGCAACAGAATGTAGTAAGAAGAGCATGGAATAGATTTTATTAACACTATTAAGCTGCTTGTGAATGATTTTGTGACTATACTCGCCTGTATGTCTGTGTAATTCTCTGTTGAAGTCTCTGGAAATTTTGTTCGGTGACATTTTTGACTCCTTTTGAGTGCTTAAACAGCTACATCTAGTGACTTTTCAGGGTTCGTCTGGTGACTTCCTGCTACGTGGAGTTGGCAACACTGCTGGTGTTTGCGAAAATGCAAATTGATCTGTTCCTGCCCCCTCGGATGCAAACGAACAGCCACTTAACATCTGATTACCAATCAACTCTGATTACACCTGGCTGGAGGCATCAGCTTGTCCTGTGTTTTTGGGAAACCTGTTTACTCACTCCACAGACTTGTCTGGTAAACACATTTTAGTCCAACACATCCTTCACATTGTATGGTCCTTTGGGCATTGATCGTACCTATACCATGCAAGAATATTAATAATCAGTGTGTTAGTTTTCCAAGGATACCTTACATGACATATCAGATATAGTTTATGATACTAATGAATTGGAGTACACTGAACTGATCAGGCCAGCTGAAATGCTACCAGATATCAGGGAGTCCCTTGCTCTTCAGTATTGGGATATGCTAAGGTTACATTGGTCCTGCTGGAAGGTGTGTTGCAGGTATCAGAAATGTAGACATGGCCAGAAATACTGTCCACACTACAAACTTTGGCTGACACAAGTTACATTGGCATAAAACTACTACAGTTAGTACATCACTTCTGCGGATGCATAGTTGACTTCTTGCATTTCCAATCCAGGTACTCACCAGGAATGAGTGAGTCGATGCACACTGTGGTGCACCATGGGTAGGTATCTCACCATGTAACTTGCCTCCATCCAGCACACTCTCTTTTGGGAAGTTTTGGCAATGCATGGTGAGGCAGAAACAAGTTGCACAGGTGTGAATGGGAGCAAGGGGTCAACTTCCCAGCATGCAGCTTTCTCCATCCCATAATACCATTTATATTGCATAATTTTTCACATCTTTTTTAAAAATCCTATGAACCCCTGTCCACCATCTCTGACAGAAGCATGGAAACTGGACAACTACATACAGTAACTCCTCACTTAATGTTGTAGTTATGTTCCTGAAAAATGCTACTTTAAACAAAACTATGTTAAGCGAATCCAATTTCCCCATAAGAATTAATGTAAACGGGGGGGTGGAGGAGGGTCTTAGGTTCCAGGGAAATTTTTTTCACCAAACAAAAGACTATATATATAGTGTGTGTGTGTGTGTGTGTGTGTAAGTTTTAAACAATTTAATACTGTACACAGCAATGATGATTGTGAAGCTTGGTTGAGGTGGTGAAGTCGGAGGGTGGAAGAGGGTGGGATATTTCCCAGGGAATGCCTTACTGCTAAATGATGAACTATCAGTCAGCTGAGCCCTCAAGGGTTAACGCATTGTTGTTAATGTAGCCTCATACTCTACAAGGCAGCACAAATAGAGGGAGGGAAGACAGCATGGCAGATAAAGACAGACAGACAGACTGACTGTGTGTGTGTGTGTGCGTGATGCATTGCCCCTTTAAGTATGTTGACCCCACTCTAAGTACATTGCCTTTTTACGTAGATCAGCAAGTTGAGACAGCAGCTGCTGCCAGCAAGCTCCCTCTGTCCTGAGCCCTGTCGTGTCCCATCCCACCAGCTCTGTGGAGATGGCCCAACGAGGTACAAGAACAGGGTGAGGGGGACACCCTGACATTAGCACCCCTCTTCTCCTTCCCCCCCACTCCTCCACCCCCGCACAGCAAGCAGGAGGCTCCCGGGAGCAGCTCCAAGGCACAAGGGCAGGAGCAGCACATGGCAGTGGGGGAAGGACAGCTGAACTGCCGGACAATTGATAGCCTGCTGCGCAGGTGCCGCACAGGGAACTTAGGGGAGCAGGGAGCTGATGGGGGGCTGCCAGTCCACCCTGGTTCCAAGCCCCCACCAGCTAGCTCCAATGGGCTGTTCTTTCTGCAAGCAAGTGGACAAAGCAGGCGGCTGCCAAACAACTTTGTAAGGGAGCATTGTGCAACTTTAAACGAGCACGTTCCCCAATTGATCAACAACATAACAATGAAACAACGTTAACCAGGATGACTCTAAGTGAGGAGTTACTGTGCTACTGTCATGAGCATTGCAAGCACAGGATACAAGATTCTCTGGTATTTGCAGAGTCGCAGGAAGAACCACAGCAGCAGGGGAAATGACAGTTTCCTGGAGGGAAGACTGCTGTGGGACATAGTGAAAACCAATTTAAGATTGCTGGTGGTGTTCTCTGGGCAGCTGTAGACAGTGGAGAGCCACTTCTGGGCTTGGGAAACGAGCACTGACTGGTGGGATCGCACTGTAATGCAGGTTTGGGATGATGAGCAGTGGCTGCAGAACTTTTGGATGCAAAAAGCCACATTTCTGGATCTGTGAGCTGAGCTCACCCCAACCCTCCAGCACCGGGACACCAGAATGAGAGCTACACTGACAGTGGAGAAGTGAGTAGTGATCGCACTGTGGAAACTTGCAATGCAGATTTCTACTGGTCAGTGGAAAATCATTTTGGAGTTGGAAAATCCACTGTGGGGGCCATTGTCATGCCAGTGTGCAGGGCCATTAATCATCTCTTGCTATGCAGGACTGTGACTCTCGAGAATATGTAGGACATAGTGGATGGATTTGCAGCAGTGGGGTTCCGGACCTGCAGTGGAGCGATAAACATCACATATATCCCTGTTGTCGCACCAGACCACCTTATCACAGAGTACACCAACAGAAAGGTTTCAGAGTAGCAGCCGTGTTAGTCTGTATCCGCAAAATGAACAGGAGTACATTTTATGCATCTGAAGAAGTGGGCTGTAGCCCACGAAAGCTTATGCTCAAATAAATTTGTTAGTCTCTAAGGTGCCACAAGTACTCCTGTTCTTTTTGTGGATACAGACTAACACAGCTGCTACTCTGAAACCTGTCATTATGCAAGGCACTGCATTTAGCCGTATGGAGTGAAAGTCCATTCTATGCATCTGATGAAGTGGGCTGTAGCCCACGAAAGCTTATGCTCAAATAAATTTGTTAGTCTCTAAGATGCCAACAGAAAGGGTTATTTTTCTATTGTTATGCAAGTGCTGGTGGATCACCACGTATGCTTCACCATCAGTGTGGGCTGGTCAAGAAAGGTGCATGACACTCATATCTTTAAGTACAAAGGACTGTTCAGAAAGCAACAAGCAGGGACTCTCTTTCCTGACTGGCAGATTACCACTGGGAATGTTGAAATGCAAATAGTGATCCTGGGGGACCCAGCCTACCTCTTACTCTCTTGGCTCATGAAGCCACCTCGACAGCAGCAAAGGAAAGATTCAGCTACTAGCTCAGGAGGTGCAGAATGACAGTTGAATACACTTATGATAGATTGAAGGGATGCTGGCATTGTTTACTCACAAGATTGGACCTCAGTGAGAAAAATAACCCAATGGTTGCAGCTGCCTGCTGTGTCCTGCATAATATCTGTGAGGCAAAAGAGGAAAAGTAGCCACCGGGGTAGAGGTGGAGCAGCTGTCTGCTGAGTTTGAACAGCCAAACAAGGGCTATTAAAAGAGCTCAAAGTGAAGGTCTGTAACTCAGGGAGGCCTTGAAAGAGTACTTTAACAGAAAGCCAAAGTAATGCATTGTGGTGGACGATGCTCTACCTGGTCCTGCAGTTTGGGGGCCTGCTAGGAATTGAGCAGTGCTTGGCACACATTTATGAATTTAACACAGTCACTGCAGCTATTAATTTTGTGGTGCTTGATGTACATTTATGATTATTACACTGTGTTTGTCACGGTTCCTATGAGTTATGTCACAATGTACATAACAAATAAGTAGATGCTTTCAGTCCCATCAGGCATTCTACATTACATACTGCATGATATGTTGGGAACGAATAAAGTTTAACTGCTTTCTCCAAAACAAAATTTTATTGAGTAACAAAACCAGTGCAAAAAACATTATGTGCAAGTTACAAGTTAACACATTAAAAACTTAAATTAATGGAACAGAAGTTAACGAGGCGAAAGAACATTCATGTCCATTTTGGCTACACATACAGCAACTGTGGCTCTCGCATGTCACTGTGTATGAAGCTGTGGAGTGGTAGCAGAGCATAAGCAAACTAAAGAATTTATTAGGGCCCTGAGCAGCTCAAATGGGCTCCCTATTTGCTTTTTTAGTATTTACTTTGTTGTGTGTGGGAAGGCTCCACAAAATATTCCTGCTTAGGGCCCCCAAAGGTCTAGCACCCCCTCAGAGTGGCAGGGGTAGGTAGGTGGCCCCTGAGGCCATGTGGAATATTGAGGGGATCTGTAGGTAGGCGCTGAAATGGAGTTCTCCATGGCCTGCAAAGGGAGGTGCCCCCATGACTGTTGACCCTATAGGTCCAACAGAGTCTGCAGTATCTGTGTTTGCTGCCAAAGAAGCCCCATTATGTCCTAGTACATCTCTCTTCCCTTTACCTGCTGGGCCTCCTCCTGTCCACTCCTTTCTTCTCCATACAGCCAACAATATTCATCCTCTGCTCAAGATCTGATGCAGGTCTGGCTTGCAGAATCCTGCTGCACATGTCATCCTGAGTCCTCTTCTTTTTCCTCCTTATCTGGCTCAGGCGTTCAGGGGTATGGAAGGGGAACCCCTCAAAGCCACAATGGAAGCAGATAGCGATAAAACACTCAGAGGTACCATTGTGAGTACAGTCACCACAGAAAATAAAAGTTAAGATTCAGACTTCCCTTCCCTAGCTCCACAAATTAAGCATGTCTTGTGTAAAACTTAACACTTCTGCCTCAGAGCACTTGTGCAGGGCACCACTCACCAGCATCAGCCATAGTGAATACAGCCCACCAAGGATAACAGACATGAAGAGGGAATTGCTCAGTTGCATGAAACTATGAGGACAGGACAATGGCACTGAATACTGGCACCATTTTCCGCAGGGGGTAATGATTTTAGCTAATATCTCACTCCTGAGGATACCAAAGGCACAGACAGCACAGCTGCTGCTGGCATCCCAAAGCTGCCTGGGCCTGTATGCTGCTAGCCTGAGTACTACAATGGTGCCTGCCAAACTTATTGCCAAATGGCATCGGAAAGTGTCCTACTGTGAAGGAAGAAATATGGCAGTCCTCCCTAGAAACCTTCAGGAGAGAATTGCAGAGTGCCCCAAGATCTCTCAGGAGGATTTAAGGAACAGCCCTGTGCAGACAAACAAATGGCTTTGCATGGCCCCCTCTGCCTAACTCTACAGGGGAATGAAAAGCAGATAACAAGTCTACCTCTTCATTGAGTTGCTACCTCTTCTAGCACAAGTAAATTAATGAAAAGTCAATAGCTGTGTTCTGTTAAGTTGGGGGCATCATCAGTACATCACTGTAATGGGAAATACATTTACACCCGTACCCAAGATTCCTTCCCCCACATGAGGATCACCCATGCTCAACTGCCGGTACTGACTGGACTGCAGTGGAGTCTCAAAACAGGTCCTGGCTCATTGCCCAGCTGGACCCCTCCTCCTCCTCCTCCTCTTCCGCTACCTCATCCTTGCTGTTCATGGCAGGGGTCTGCGTCTCAGGCTCCTGGGAAGTATCCACAGCGGTCTGCGGCGTGGCAGTGGGGACTCTGTCAAGTTGTAAAAGTGGCAGGTCTATGGCTCAACTCCCGGCCTTCTGGTCCACCTGCCACAGCTCCTTCACTTTCATGCAGCACTGTTGCTGGTCCCTGTTGTATCCCTTCTTCTGTACACCCCGTGCGATCTGCTCGTAGATGTCCACGTTTCTACAGCCACTCCCTAGCTGTGCCGGAAAGCCTCTTCTTCTCTCTGGCCCAAGAGATCTAATACCTCCTGTCTGCTCCAGGCAGGAGTGTGTTGGAGCGTGTAGCCAGCATGGTCAGCTGGGCAGTGGCACACAACAAGGGAGAGCTGCTAGGTGTGCTCGCCAAGCTGGGCAATCAGGAAAAGGCATTTCAAAAGTGTGCTGGGTTTTAAAAAGGGGCAGTGGTAGTGACTTCCAGTCTCTGCAACCTCTTTGCAGTGGAGTACACAGTTGTGACCAAAGCAGCAAGTGTCTGCCATTGTGGGACAACTGCTGGAAGACTGTTAGGGTCAACATAGGTAATGCAGTGTCTATATTTATTTGCACTGCATCGACCTCCATGCTTTGACCACGGCTCTACGCTGCTTAGGGAGGTAGTATTACCGCGTCTCTGTACCAAGGTGCTACCGTCAGTGGGAGACCGATAAGTGTAGACACATGCACATCCAGGTCAATACGAAGTGTCTTATGTTGACCTCATCTTTTAGTGTAGAGCAGGCCTCTGATCTTAACTGAAGAAGTGGAAGTGTTTAATTTTAAAGACATCCTTTCTCCTCAGTTTAAGTTAAGTGAGTATTATCATAACCATGAAACATTTTGAACAGTCTGAATAAAAACTACTTCCCCCTCACTCCTGTTTCAATTCCACAGTGCTTGATGATCAAATCACTTCTCCTGTCATCCTAGTCCTCCAGGGTCGACAAGATCTGAAGTTCTAAAATTGTTAACATGTTTGACCACCTTTCAGACCTTATTTATACAATCACAGATCAGCAAAGGGGCACAAAACCCACTTATGCTTTTTCACTTTTAACATATTGCAAACACACCCAAATACTGCTGAACAACTTGCAGAACGTCCACTGTAGAGCTATAAAGGTTCTCATGCCAGAGATGCCTCTGGCTCCCTATTCCTGTCACTCCTCATGAGCAGGTGTTCAAGACATGCTGGCAAGAGATTCTGAACCCCACATACACTAGTGCTTACACCTTTCCCAGTGTTGATGCAGTTCCACTAGTGCTGGAAGACTGCGACACACATTCGCCTGATATAGACAAGGCAAAGGAATCACAAACCCATCTCCCAGGTGAAGTTATGCAGACCTTTATCTAAAGACTAATGCAGCTTCTCCTATCTAGTCTTCCTGATGCTCACTTTCTTCCTTGGGTTCATTTAAAAAAAAAAAAAAAGTTGCTAAGCTCATCTTCCTGACCTAGCATTGTGACCACATCACCCTCTCTCTCTCTCAAATTCCCTCCACTGACTAACTCTAAACCACAACCAATTCAATCTTTTCGTTCCCACCTAAGGTACTTCACAATTCTTCCCCTCCCTACTTATCTTCTCTGGTATCTGACTGTATTGCTTCTACTATGCCAATTATGCCAGCTTCCGTCACCCATTTCCCAACAACACTTCTTTCACAAAAACCTTCCAGCTTTCCACCATCCTGCCTCACATACATAAAACATCTTCATTGAACTTAGTCCATAAAGTTATTAACTCTGTTCTCAAATCCCATTTCCACCAGCCTACTGGAAACTGCCAAATGGTAATGGCTAAGTAGAAGGCCAATAGAGACTACTTGTTTCATACAATATCTCTCTCACACACACACACACACACACACACCCTTACACCTTTAGTAATATAAACTGAATGCTCCAGGTGAATATTTAAGGGAGCATTTTAATAACAGCAATTTCAGAGTTACCTTTCTCCATGCCAACAGGTCCACAAAGTACAGAACCAACCATGACCTCCAACCCAACTGGTGAGCCATCCCAGAGTCAGGATTCACTCTGCAGATGACATCACATCTGCCAATGAACTATGCTGGAGCTGCTTTATAGGGATAAGGTAACTTCCTTTCCTCCCCAATATAGAAGATTTTCCTTTAAATAGTCTTATTTTACAAAAACAACAAGGAGTCCGGTGGCACCTTAAAGACTAACAGATTTATTTGGGCATAAGCTTTCGTGGGTAAAAAACCCACTTCTTCAGATGCATCTATAGAAGTGGGTTTTTTACCCACGAAAGCTTATGCCCAAATAAATCTGTTAGTCTTTAAGGTGCCACCAGACTCTTCCTTGTTTTTGTGGATACAGACTAACACGGCTACCCCCGGATACTTGATACCATGCAAGGCTCTTATTTTACAGCCATCAAGGTATAAAATAAGGATATGAGAAGCTTTTAAAGAAGTGGGGGGGGGGCGATTGAGTTTGACAGACTGACAGTTGCGAGAGACGATGACCTGAGGAGCTGGAAGCCTGAGAGTGGGTGCTCTTGGGGGACCACTGAAGGGAACATACATACTTGCTCTGAAATGTGACAGGGAAGAATTAACCCTGATAAGGAAGTTTGCAAGCCTCACCACTAGTCTATTGTGGGCACAATATCACCAGCCAAGTGCATGCTGTGCAGGAGCAGGAGATCCCAAAGGGCCAAGGAAGGCATCTGAATATTAAGGACCTGCAGAAAGAAGGAATGATAGAAGCAAACTGAAATTCTTGTTATGCTGAAATGCCCCAAACAGTACACTGTGTGGCATCAGCTTCTTTTACTTTGAAACTGTGTGTGTTGTGTTGTTATTCCCGACAATGACACACACTGTATGTGGAATGGAAAACAGCTCCTAGAGAATGGAAAATTGTTACTGTGATGCCTGTTTTAAAAGGAATTGCCAAGGGAACTAGAGACCCAGTCAGCCTCTTCTCAGCAGTAGGCAAATCAACAGCAACTAACGTAGCACTTCGGTTGGTATAACTTGATAGGAAAAAATGTGTTATGCCTTTAACCCTTTTAAAATGTATACAGAGAGACACTGTCCTTGGCTTTTACGAAGTTTTTAATGAAGTCTTATCAAGTTAAATAAAATAAAATCTTGTTATGAATTATAAACTGGCTAGGTGAAAAGAAATTGAAAGCTCCTTAGAGTAATGAGAGGTCAATAGTTAGAGTCAGAGGGTTAGAAGGGACCACAAGGGTCATCTAGTCTAACCTTCTGCCAAGATGCAGGATTTGTTCTGTCTAAACCAACCAAGACAGATGGCCATCCAGCCTCCTTTTGAAAACCTCCAGCTAAGAAGTTTCCACGATCTCCTGAGTTTCCTAACGGATCTGTTGTGGGGGCAGTGTTAGTCTTTTAATTATTAATAAATATGTAAGTGGACACTATATACAATATTGTTTTCTTCTGTGCCCATCATCATAGTATCCAAGTACCATTGGTAAAGTTTGATGAGGACCAAATTATTTTGGTTAGAAATCCAGAGATTATTCCAAGAAACCACAAATGGATTTATAGATTAAATTTAATTTGGGAATTTGTAACATAATAAGAGAGTAATGACAAACCGAACTCTTGATTTCTCATCTCATACACAAATCATCTTTTTTCAGAAGATCCTAAGGAATCATCATGTTGAAGTCAGGGGAAAGTTATATGAAGAGTGCAGCAGCTAAATGCTAGAAGGATGACTGAGTGCCCTAAAATACAGAACAAATTATAATGACATATGAAGAGTGACTCATTTAGAGCACTGCATTCAGTTTTGCCCATCTTCTTCTCAGGTAGTTAGGACTCAGATTGAAGGGGAAAATTAAGTGGGGGATTTGCTATGAAAGAGATTGAAAATTAACAAAACCTTCCTTTTCATGCTGTTTAGTATTCACAGAACAAACCATCATTCACTGTAGCTAACAAATGTACAAATACTGTAGAACCTCTACAGGGCACACACCTCATTTAATGCACACACCATGCTCCATATGCCCTCCCTCCTTCTCAGCAGCAATTTAATCGCTGAGGTCTTCCAAAGTTTGCTATAGCACGTTTTCTAGCACTCAAGTTCTATAAATGTTAGCTTTAATTAAGGATACAAAATTTGCTAGACTTCAAAATTCAGTAACCTGCAGTGTGCATCTGTGAGGTTTGACTGCAAAATACTTTTTCATGCAGCAGGTAGTCCACCTATGGCACACAGACTGCCAGAGAATCAGTTGATTTTATTACCAGGGACAGGTTATAGTTATGATTAGGTATGTCTATTAAGGTAAGAGTAATCAAACTGCATATGTACAAGGCATTATATCATGACTACAAGGGAAAGGGAATTCATGCACACACACAACTTTGGCTGCACTATGGCAGAGGAGGTGCACATCTATAAGTAGCCACTTCCATAATCTCTTGTGGTCGATGCACAGAACTGACGCAAGAGACCTGGGTTCTACTTCCAACTCTGCCACAGACTTCCTGTCTGATCTTGGACACCGCAATTCCTTCTCTGGAACATGCAGACAATATTTCCCTATTTCACAGAAATGTTGTGAGGGTCACTTTAATAATGCTGTGAAGTGCTCAGATACAAAGATAAGGGCCAGAAGTATAAAGGTAGGATGAGACACAGATTCTGGTTTAATTTATCAAGTCTCCTGATTTGTTTTTATGCACTCAGTCTGAGATAACATCTGAGTACTTCAAAAATATTCCTGGATTTTTTTCCTTTAAGGTAAGACTTCAGTCAGGCCAGATCTGCACCAAAAAGTTGGGTCAATCCAGCTAGGTCACTCAGAGGACTGAAATATCCACACCTGTGAGCAAAACCGTTAAACCAACCAAACCCCCGGAGTAGACAGCACTAAGATGACGGAAGAATTATTTCGCCAACTTCACTACCGCCTCTCAGGGAGGTGGCTTAACTATAGTAGAACCTCAGAGTTATGAGCACCTGGGGAATGGAGGTTGTCCATAACTCTAAAGTGTTGGTAACTCTGAACAAAATGTTATGGTTGTTCTTTCAAAAGTTTACAACTGAACATTGACTCAATACGGCTTTGAAACTTTGCTATGAAGAAGAAAAAAACTGCTGCTTTCCTTTATTTATTTTTTTAAGTAGTTTACATTTAACACAGTACTATATTCAAAAAAAAATTTGGGGGTGGGGGTGTCTCTGCTGCTGCCTGATTGCGTACCTCCGGTTCAAAATGAGGTGTGTGGTTGGCTGGTCAGTTCGTAAGTCTGGTGTTCGTAACGCTAACGTTCTACTGTACAGCGACCGGACAACCGCTCCTGTCACTGTAGTAAGTGTCTACACAGAAGCGCTGCAGCGTTTCTAGTGAAGTCATAGTCTCACACTGTGCTCCCCTTTTGATTAGTTATCTACTTTTAGGCTACAGACAGTGACTCAGAAAAGCCATCTGTACAACTCCTCATCCTTCATTTTGCTTTAATTTATTTTTGAACAGCGTACAAATACCAATTTATGGTAAACTATTAAGAAAGTGCAGAGTTGAGCATTAAGGGCCTAAAACTGATGTCCTTACTCACAGGAGCGGTCTCTTTACACTCAAAAGTCAATTTGGCTTTCAGTTTCTAACATTGAAAAATATAGTCTTTAAATGAAGTAACTGAATATGGAAGGCAATAGGAAAGCTAACTAGTCACAGTACACTGTGTACACATTTTAAGAACAAGAGGTTGTGAAGGCTAGGACTATAACAGCGTTTAAAAGAGAACTGGATAAATTCATGGAGGTTAAGTCCATTAATGGCTATTAGCCACGATGGGTAAGGAATGGTGTCCCTCTAGACCAGGGGACGGCAACGTTCGGCACGCGGCTTGCCAGGGTAAGTACCCTAGCGGGCCGGGCCAGTTTATTTACCTGCCGACGTGGCAGGTTCGGCCGATCGCGGCCCCCACTAGCCGCAGTTCGTCGTCCCGGGCCAATGGGAAGCCGTGGCCAGCACATCCCTCGGCCCGCGCCACTTCCCGCCAACCCCATTGGCCCGGGACGGCGAACCGCGGCGAGTGGGGGCCGTGATCGGCCGAACCTGCCACGTCAGCAGGTAAATAAACTGGCCCAGCCCGCTAGGGTTCTTACCCTGGTGAGCCGCGTGCCAAACGTTGCCGACCCCTGCTCTAGATTCTGTTTGTCAGAGGGTGGAGATGGATGGCAGGAGAGAGATCACTTGATCATTACCTGTTAGGTTCACTCCCTATGGGGCACCTGGCATTGGCCACTGTCGGTAGACAGGATACTGGGCTAGATGGACCTTTGGTCTGACCCAGTACAGCTGTTCTTATGTTCTTAAACAAAATTAATCACACCGTAAGCTACATGCTCATACCAGAAGCCTAGGCCAAAGCACTGTAAGTCCTAGCTTATATCCTACACTACTTAATGGCAGACAGTGGTTTCCAAACTTGAAGCCCACATATAAACAGGTAACTAAATTTAGGGCACATCAGCAAGTTTCTTGAAGTCATTATAATGTTGTTAACCAGTTGCCAAGAACAGTTTATTTTAAATTTAAACTTCCCTTGGCTTTGAAAACTAAAACTCCAGTAGCACTACAACATTATGGAAAACAGTTTTGCTCCCAACATATGTTTAGCAAATACAATAGGTTCTTTCCCAGTTATCTAGACCTTTAAAAAGCCCAGGGTGAGCTGACTGACAGCATAACTGTTCCTACAAACAACAATTTTATCAAATCCAGATTTCTTTGGGTTTTTTAGGGGGCATTGGGGAGGGGAGAGAGAATAGTATGCACCCCATTTCTCAACCAGCAGCAATATACAGTATATCCCCCATTACAAAATGACTGTCAAAAGAACAGCATTGTAGATAATACAGATCTTCCATACTATTTCATGGTATTCTATATTCTTCACTTCTATTGTCCTGTGACCTTTGATAAAACAGAAGAGTCCCAACAATTTCCCTCAGTTGACAGGTCTTATACATGTATAGAAAATACCACCAATACATTCAAAAGTGAAGTTTTGCTTTCCTATACAACTCCAGAATACATTAGAAACTGTATTTTCCTCCTGGATGCCAGTGAAGCTCCTGAAATAATGTTGCTTCTCTGTATTCAGAGAGGATATTACAAGAATAAACCTCTCTGTAGTAAGTTAATAATTCAGAGTATTTAAAAAAACAACACACATGTATGTAAGCCGGAAGTATTGTCAACCTTAGAATTTTTACAATCTCATGGTGTCTGGAGAATAGCATCTGGATTCCAAGTATCGTAATTCAGCCACCTTGTAACTAGGGTAACAAAAGTAGCCAACAGTTTGGTATGCTCTCCTCATCCCTCCTCCCAATCAGCCCCCTCCCCTTCATAAGACCCAAAAAGAGTAAGCTCCCTTTTAGCCTTCCCAGAGCGGTGCATGATCTTACTTCTACTATGCACAGACAAGTGAATTAAAGAATTATATGGTCTTTAGCACTAAAAATGCATTCAGTCCAATACTGACCAAATGAAGAAAGGTTAAATTCCTTGCCAATTATTCAAGAAGGTAACAAAAAAGCCAGTGCTTAATTTGTAATGAAAGAGGTGCCGGGGCTCAAGCAATTTTTTTACCTTCATAACTGAAGCAGTAAGCGCAGAGGTGCTGGCGTAGGGTTGCCAGGTGTCCGGTTTTCGATCGGAAAGTTCGGTCGAAAAGGGAACCTGGCAGTGTCTGGTCAGCAGTGCTAACCGGCCACTAAAAGTCCGGTTACCCGCAGTAATCGGCCTCCACCACCGTAGTCTTATTACATTTTCCACTCCTCACCCACAATTATTCTTTCCTGATAAAACCAATTTCTTCCACCACAGCTTTTAGGAGCTTTAGGCTTTTCTAAGGTAAAGTGAATTTTCAGATTTCAGTGCATGAAGAAGCAATTTTATATCATTTTTATTATATTCTTGCATATCCAGGTAATTGCATTCTGCAGTCACCTTCTACTAAAATAAATAAATAAATAAACAAACAAACTAATGAGTATGAGCTAAATTACCCATTTCCTGGTAGAAAAAAATCTGAAAAGGTCTGATATGTATGAAATATTTAGCAGCTTTTAACATAACTAATAAAAATACCCTCAAGATGAATGTTCTTCTTAAACTAAATTATTTGTTTCTCATCCTCCCAATACTGATGTCATATAATCTCAAGGAGGAAAACAAAAAAAAAATGTATCTCCACAGATGTATTCTGAGTTAAATATGGCTAGACTGATAAACTCAGAATCCAGATTAGGAGTAGGAGTTTGAAGAGTGCCTAGATGACTTGGAAAGTCAATAAGACTTGTACCTCTAAGTCACTTAGGCACTTTTGAAAACCCCACCCTAATGCTTACATGGAGAAAGAATTGATTGGGAAGTGCTAGGAATCCCCAACCTGCCTATCACCTGATCATCAAAAAAAAAAAAAAAATGTTAAGTGCATAGTATAGAAGAAACATCCAGAAATTCCAGGTGGAGCTAGAGGAACTTTAACCACCATAGATAGATCCTTTACTAACTTAATTGGAAAGAGCACATCCAAATTAAGTCAGAAAGGGATGAATGACATTGCTCGGTAGAACAAATAGAGACCTGATTGTGTGTAAATTATTATTAACACATTTGTCAGCATGGCCAGTTAAGAGAATTCCTATTAAATTTCAATTACCATCTATAAAAACAGGTGGCAACCACGCCTTGATACATATAACGTCTGACGGCTTACCACTGGCAACATGGACACTTGTTCTCCACCTGTGAGAAGAAACTGGTTATGTTTCTGTTTTGTGAAAACAAGGATCTTGGGTACACATCACAGCTGTTTTGTTCATATGTTCATAGATTTTTAATACCAGAAGGGATCATTAGATCACCTACTCTGACTCCTGTATAACACAGGCCAAAGAATTTCACCAATAACCCCATATTGAGACCAATACTTAGTAGTTAACTAAAGCATCCAGAAAGGTATGCAGTCTTGATTTGAAGACATCAAGAGATGGGGAATCTACCATTTCCCTTGGTATTTTGTCGCAGTTGTTAATTACCCCCCCCCAAGTAAAAATCTGCTTCAACCTCCAGCTATTCGTTCTTATTATACTTGTCTCTGTTAGATTAAAGAGCTCTTTAGAACCTGGTATTTTCCCCCCATGAAGGTACTTATGCACAGGAATCCAGTCACCTCTCAAACTCCTTTTTGAAGAGATTGAGCTCACAGACTGATCTCTCGCTGCAAGGCATTTTCCAGCCTTTAAATCATTTTTGTGGCTCTTCACTGCACCGTCTCCAATTTTTCAACATTCTTTTTCAGACGTGGACACTGAAACTGGAATATTGCATCCAGTTCTTGTTCCACCATTTCCACATAGAGAGGTAAAAATTGTCTCTCTACTCCTAAGTATCTTTTTATCTCCCTCCCTTCAAGACAGTCAGCCAGCATTGGTTCCCCAATTTAAATACAAATTATAGTTGCATTTTAATCAAAATGATTTAAGAAACATTTTTTGTCTAGAAGCAGGTTATGAAAAGCCTCACTAGAACAGTCTAAGATTTCATTACGAAGGTTAAAGAAGAGCACACAATAGCTCAGAGCTTGTTGATGTTTGTACAACACTACACTGTACAATAGCTCAGAATTTGAAGTGTGGGTGATGTCATGTAGGGATTTACTACAGGATACCTAACAAGGAAGAAGAGACGGATGAAGCTTTTTTTAAACAACTAACAAAATCATCCAAAACACAGGAGTTGGTGGTGAGGCGGGACTTCAACTACCCAAACATCTGTTGGGAAAATAATACAGCAGGGCACAGATTATCCAACAAGTTCTTGGAAAGCACTGGAGACAACTTTTTATCACAGAAGGTGGACAAAGCATCTAGGAGAGAGGCTGTTCTAAATTTGCTTTTGACAAATAGGGAGGAACTGGTTCAGAATTTGAAGGTGGAAGGCAGCTTGGGTGAAAGTAATCATGAAATGATGAGTCCTGATTCTAAGGAATGGTAGGAGGGAAAACAGCAGAATAAGACCATGGACTTCAAGAAGGCGGACTTCAGCAAACTCAGAGAACTGGCTGGTGAGATCCCATAGGAAGCAAGTCTAAGGGAAAAAAAGAATTCAGGAGAGTTGACAGGTTTTTTAAGAAAGATTAATGGCACAAGAGCAAACTATCCCAATGTATACAAAACCATACTTCCTATCTAAGAGACCACCCTCGCTTAACCAGGAGCTCTTCAAGGCCCAGAAACTCGAAAAAAAGAGTCATTCAAAAAGTGGAAACTAGGTCAAATTATGAAGGATGAATATTAAAAATACCACCACCACAAGTACGTAGGGACAAAACTAGAAAGGCCAAGGCACAAAACAAGATAAAATTAGCTAGGAACACGAATGGTAACAAGAAAACACTTTACAAATAAATTAGAAGCAACAGAAAGACCAAGGACAGGATAAGCCTGTTACTCAATGAGGAGGAAAAGACAACAACAGAAAAGTTAAATGCCTTTTTTGTTTCAGTTTTCACCAAAAAAAAGAGTTAGCAGTGATCGGACGACTAACTTAGAGAACATCAGGGTAAATGGAGTAGGATCTGAGCCTACTAAAGGGAAAGAATAAGTTAAGAATTACTTAAACAAACTAGATGTCTTCAGTCTGACAAAGTACATCTTAGAATACTTAAGGAACTAGCGATTATCTTTGAGAACTAATGGAGGACAGGATAGATCCCAGAGGACTGGAAAGGGAAAATATAGTACCTGTCTATAAAAGGGGGAATAAGGACAACCAAAGGAATTATAGACCTGTCATCTTAACTTCATTACCCAGAAAGATAACGGAACAAATAATCAAACAATCAATTTGTAAGCACCTAGAAGACAATAAGGTGGTAAGTAACAGTCAGGTCGGATTTGTCAAGAACAGACCATGTCAAACCAACCTAATATCCTTCTTTGATGGGGTAACAAGCCTTTGTGGGAAAGCAGCAGAAGTGATGTAGCTTGACTTTAGTAAAGCTTTTGATACTGTTTCACATGACCTTCTCATAAATAGCCTAGGGTAATATAGCCTAGAGAAACCCACTATAAAGTGGGTGCAACTGGTTGGAAAATGGTTATCAGTGGTTCACAGTCAAGCTGGAAGGGCATATTGAGTTGTGTCCCACAGGGACCAATCCTCATCCGGTTCTATTCAATATCTTCATAAATGACAGCATAGAGAGTACACTTATAAAGTTTGTGGATTATACCAAGTTAGGAGGGGTTGCAAGCGATTTGGAGGACATGATTAGAATTAAAAATGATCTTGACAAACTGGAGAAATGGTCTGAAATAAATAGGATGAAATTCAATAAGGCCAAATGCAAAGTACTACAGTTAGGAAGAACTAATCAAACGCACAAATACGAAGTGGGAAATGACTGCCTAGGAAGGAATATTGCAGAAAAGGATCTCGAGGTTAACAGTGGATCACTAACTAAATATGAGTCAACAATGTAATACTGTTAAAAAAAAAAAAAAAAAAAGCAAACATCATTCTGGGATATATTCGCAGAAGCGTGCTAACCAAGATATGAGAAATAATTCTTCCACTCTGCTCAGCACTAATAAGGCCTTAGCTGGAGTACTGTGTCCAGTTCTGGGCACCACACTTCAGGAAAGCTGTGGACAAATTGGAGAAAGTCCAGATGAGAGCAACGAAAATTATTAAAGGTCTAGAAAATATACAAGGAAAAATTGAAAAAAAAATGCATTTGTATAATCTAGACTAGAGACCATTGATGGGGGACATGAAAACAGTTTTCAAGTATGTAAAAGGTTGCGATAAAGAGGAGGGTGATAAATTGTTCTCCTTATCTACTAAGGACAGGACAAGAAGCAATGGGCTTAAATTGCAGCAAGGAAGAGTTAGGTTAGACATTAGGAAAAGCTTCCTAACTGTCAGGGTAGTTAAGCACTGGAACAAATTACCCAGGGAGGTTGTGGAATCTCTGTCACCAGAGGTTTTTAAGAACAGTCGGACAAACACCAGCCAAGGATGGTCTAGATAGTACCTAGTTCTGCCTCAGTGCTGGAGACTGGAGTAGATGACCTCTCAAGGTTCCTTCTAGTCCTACATTACTACAATTCTATGTATCAATCCAGTTGACTCTTAAAGGCAGTTTCTTTTCCTTCTCCTAATTCTCAAGAGGACGTCAGTGTATATTATTCCTGAGGCCGTGTGTGAAGGTAACAAAAGCCCTCATTAACCAGAAAGAGGACTGACGTAATGGCTAATAGTGTTGTTGTAGCCGTGTTGGTCCCAGGCCATTAGAGAGACAAGGTGGGTGAGGTAATATCTTTTATTGGACCAACTTCAGGTAGTGAAAGAGAAACACTTTTGAGCTAGACAGAGCTCTTCTTCAGGTGTGTAGTTTGAAAGCTTATCTCTGTCACCAACAGAAGTTTGTCCAATAAAAGAGATATTGCCACACTCACTTTGTCTCTATAATGGCTATTACATATCCACTACTATATTTTCCAATTTCAAGTTCTGTATTCCATGCTGCAGCAGCTTTGATTTCCTTTTGCATACTGAGCTGAGTCCAAGACACAGATTTTCAAATGCAACTAGTGGTTATGGGTGTCCAACACTAGACACCTTAAAAGTGGCTTGATTTTTAGAAAGTGCAAAGCACTCACCCACTGAGTCTCAGATCCTTTCATGTTGGGCACCAAAAACTTGTGGCACTGAAATCAATAGCTACTTTTGGAAGAAGAAGGAAAAAAAGTGCCTAAAGCCTTTCCTAAACTTCAAAGGGAACTTTTTCCAGCCTTGGTAGGTGTAAGTCAGATGAAATGACTTACACCTTCCCCATCATCACTTTCAAGGAGTGTTTTCACAAGCAATAGTTTGATAACTCAGTCTTTAAAAATGAATATTAGATCTTTTAACAGTTGTATCACTTCCCCCAAAGGAGTCTTCCCATATAGAAAAGACAAATTTCATAAAGACATGTAGAACAACTCATTAAGAACAGGCTTCCCCTCTCCCCAGATCAGAACAAAGTTATAATATTTGGCATGGTCTGATCAAACACCTTGTTTGAAACAGAAACTTCCAAAAACAAAAGCCAAGCAATACCCTATGCTCATTGCTAATAAAACTGAGTCAACATAGTGCCTGCTGTGACAGAGTTGGTCTCTAAAGACATTTTATCATAGCTATCTGGCTGCATTCCTCCACACTGTCTGCAGTACAGTTTGGAAATGGGGAAGTAGACTCAATTATCTTATCGCTGTCACAAGCCTATCTCAAAAAACATGGGATTGGCCTGTGACTGGGTTTGACCTTCAGCTCAGAGAGCAAACTCTGTGGATAGACAATTGGAAATCTGAGCATCACAGTTCCTATAGGGCAAGCAATATAGTTGCCCTATATTGTGTGGCTTAACAATATGCAGAAGGTCCAGGTTGCTAAAGAAAGCATCATGTTTTCAAAATTAGAGTGACTAAAGTTATGCTCCTAAATCTGTATTTAAACACTTAAGTAAGTGTGGCCTTTTTACACAATTGTTAAGCACCTGCAACACCCATTGATTTTGATAGCAGCATGGAGATTCCTGATGTTATTTCCACCATGTCTGAAGGTCTATCTTGTCACACTGAGCACTGTGGTAGGAAAAACAGAAATAAGCCCTTCTTTCACATTTACAACAGGAATTTAGGAGCTTAACTTTAGGAACCCAAGTTTGAAATTTTAGTCACACACATTTATCGGTGAGCGTTGGAGAACTGAAAAATTTCTCTTTTCTATAGTCAGACATCAGGAAGGCAAAATTTGCACATTTGTTAATTTGGCATTGGTTTCCATTTTTCTTGTATGTTGTTTCTGTACATTTGATACTCTCAGTAAATAAGTCTCCTGTTTTACATTACCAACAGGGAGTGTTGTTTTCAAGTAACGGTATAGCAAAGGGTCTTATTACCTAGATGGGTCCACACGATATAAAAAGAGATATTTGAGGTGATTCAGAGGGAGACTTTTCCCCTCAGGAGGCAACATTAGTGGGGTTTGATAGCTACAATCAATAAAAGAAATCCAAATAAATGTCTTATGATGACAATATGAACAGAGATCAATTAAGTTATAAGGGTGATCGTTATCAAGAAATATATGCATCAAATGCAGGACTCAGATCAATGTCAAGAAAAATGAACTTCCACCACCCCAACTGCTATCACAAGTTTGTATGCTTGTGTCAGGAAGGACCTGCTTCTGTACCTGCTCCATACGAGGTACTTTCATTGACTTCAAGAGCAGTACCATGGGCAGAGCAGCTGAAGAAGTGGGTCTTACATGATTACTGAACATTTATATTGTGTTAGCACCTAGACGCCTCAAAAAGGTCAGTGCCCAATTGTGTTCTGCATTTTACAAACTATGTACTAAATGGCATTGCCTGCCCCAAAGGGCTTATAATTAAGGCTACAATTTAATCACGGGTATTTTTAGTAAAAGTCATGGACAGGTCACGGGCAAGAAACAAAAAATCCCAGCCCATGACCTGTCCACGACTTATACCATAAATACCGGATTGAATCGGGGGGGGGGGAGGGAAGCTGGGGGGGGGGGGGGGGGGGGGGCGGGGAGTCGGGGGGGGGGGGGGGGGGGGGGAGCCCTGGGGCACCAGTGGCTGCTCCAGCCGCCCCAGGACCGCTGCTCAGGCGGTTCCCAGGGCCAGCCACATCGGCTGCTGCTTGGGCAGCCCTGGAGTCAACCATACTGGCCACTGCAGAAGTCACGGAGGTTGCAGGAAGTCATGGAATCCGTGACTTCCGCGACCTCCGTGACAAACACGGAGCCCTACTTATAATTTAAGAGATGTGTAAGCAGGGTCTGCATGAGCTCCACCACATCTAGTGATGAGCAGGGGGAAAGACTTCAGGAACAGACAGTGTTTGCATTGACATACCTACTCTGCCTAGATACATAGCATGATGGAGCTTCTTCGCCAAAATGATCACTTTTGGCTGCTGTTGGGCTACAAAGAACTTTAGTAATGAGTGCAGGGGTTATGAAATGTTGTTATCCATATTGTACGAGTAAAGGGCAGCAGAACTGTACTTAGCCATCCTTGATTGTGGGGGTCCCCCTAATCTGAACCTTACTTGCTAAGCAGGGTGTAAGGATGCCACATCCCAGTGAAGGCGAGTTGGGGTGGGCACAGGTGTTCCTACCTGGTGGAGTGGCCTCTGCCCAAAGAGTCCTAGATACTATTTGACCTTCCCCTCTCCACTGTTTAAAGACAGAGCTAATTAGACTCAATTGAGATCCATTGTTTCTGCTCAGAGATTAGCTGAATCACTGATAAGCAGGACAAAGAGCTATGTCTTAGACAATGATGAAAGGAAAGACAATGCAGAGGCTGTCCTGGCAGTGAGGTTCCCTGAAACCAGTGAAATCATGAAGAGCAAAAATCACTAAAGATCTGGGTTCAGTGGTAGAACCTCAGAACACAGCATCACAGAAGTGGCAGCGAGCATCCAATTGCAGCAGCACGCGACCAGTGGCGGCAGAGAAAAGTGGTGGTAGCAAGCAACCTACTGTGGCAGAAAAAAGCAGTGGCAGCAGCAGCAAACAGCCAGTTGGCAGAGGCATGCAGTGACCACAGAAACATTGCTCGACGTCCGCCTCCCCCCCCCCCCATCTTTTCCGGGATGGGAGGGGAACCCCTGCAAACACACCTCTAAACTCAGGTCTTGGCTAACCAAGGACAGCCAACTGTGCATGGGATGCAGTGGAGAGAGATGGGAGTGATGTGTTAAAGGGACATTCATTCATCAGACTTTCCCACCACAAGGTGGGAAACTGAGGCAAAGGACAGTGCCCAATGCACTGTGGGGTCAGGTTTGTTTATGGTAACATGCTTTTGAATGTGGCTGTGGTGTTTTCCAAAACTAATGCTTGGTTCCCTTTCCCTTTTATTAAAAGTTCTCTTTTGTTATACATAGACTTAGTGTGTGGAAGAGAGGGGAATTATTGCCTCTTAGAGGCTCCCAGATGTGGTATTATGTTTTCCCACATCACTGGATGTGAGCTCAGGCCAGTTCTGTTTTGTATTGTTAAGAGGAAACCCTAGCTCAGTGATACTCAGACTGAGGCGCGTGAGCCGCAAGTGCCTCTTTAATGAGTCTCCTGTGTCTCTCTGCAGCACATGATATTAAAACAGTTTTTAACCAATCAGGATGCTTTTACTATGTTATTAACCAATTGTAGTTGGTAAAATAATACTTAAGTCAGTTTGCTGTAAGAATAATATAAAATAAATATTTCCAGTCATACAGTTTAAATATGAATATATAGTACTACAGTAAATGAAATCATGAATTCACACTACTGTGGCTCTTTTGGGTAATGTTGATAGCTAATTTGGCTCCTGAACCCCTGAGGTCCGAGTATCACTGCCCTAGATATTGAACCCAACCCTTGTGGCTGCCCATGCCACCTGGCAGAAGGGTTACAGGTGTAATTGCAGAACTGTAATTGATTAACAACATCTACTAGCCATCTACTAGCCATCTGAAATTAAATGTGATGCACATTGTTAGAGTATTTTTCAAAGCCTGTCAAAGAAGACCTCCAGTACTTGTGGGAGATGTCCAGGACTCAACACATATTGCTTAATCTTAAATAAGATTATAAATTACAGGTGTGAAAACAGGGAAATATTTGTATTTTCTTATTATTACAGTATATGTCTCTGTGGGTTTGTTTACGATGGGTTACTTGCTATGGAGTTAGATCAAAAGGATAGTTAAAGGAACCAAGCCGGAAAGACACCATAAGGGCGTAACATCCCAACAAACACAACAGCTAGGTTCATAGCCACGAAGAAGCAACTCCTCAACACCAGGTGATATAGCTGTTTTGCCAAGGCTGAGAAGAGAGAGATTAAAGGGAATGATAAACCACTGCAGAACGCGGGCCTAGACGAGGGAAGGGGTTGAATGAGTGGTCCCAGAGACTTCTCAGAGAGCCAGCAAGAGCTGACAGGCTGGCAAGGAACACACCAAGGCACAGAAAGAGCAGATAGCAAGCAGGACCATTTGCTTCTCCCAACCAGACATGGGGGTTAGCTGGGTTGAGGAAAACTTTCCAAACCTGGCAAGGAAAGATTATGGTGCAAATTCTACACATAAAGGCCTTTGATAGTTTTCACCATTTGTTCTATATGCTTTGAACCTTCAGAGGAATTAATAACTAATGGTTTGTTTTGAAGACACTGTTTTTGAGTTTCTTTAATAACTTGTTGGACACAGGTCCCCAGAGGAAAAGGAGTGACAGGTACCAAACCAGTCGGTAAGCAGGGGGGCTGCAGCCCAGAGATCCACTTTAAGAATGATTGGACTGCATGGTTCCACCCAGCATGATATTAAGAAAGCCAGGCCTGTCATCTAAGGGCTGCGCTCAAGAGGGAATAAGGGATCTAAGGTCCAGTTCACGCTGCAACTGTGACAACAGGTTATGAAAAATATGGCTTACAGTATGAAGAGTGATGTATGAAACCTCAAATTCTTCTTCAGATCTCACTAATACAAAGTTTTTAGAGAGCATATTTAATCAGAACCTATTGCAGATAGACAAGTGGTGATAGCTTCCATTGAGGTGGTTGTGACAGAGCAGGGAATTTATAAGTGTTGTAGGACTCCACAATGGCTCTTGGTATTCTGGAATCAAGTCAGCCAGTAATGTAAAGTTATGGGAAAGGGGCAAATCTGGGCATAGCAATGGCCTTATCAGACATGGATTCTATACAGACCTCCAAGAACTCAGCTCCTGTGGACAAACTTGTTCTTTGAAGCATAACCAACAATTATGGCCAACAGTCTGGAAGTTAGTGTCCTATGAGTGAAAAAGTAACTCAGTGTTGGAGAATGCAAATCTGCTTCTTTTATAAATGTACTTAGATAGCAGAAGCCACTACTCTTGTTCAGCCACCTGGGACTTTGGAGTGCTTCTTTCCTTACTGAAATTAAATTTGATGGGGAACCTATCTTGTCTTGAACTGAAAGTTAGTGCACATCGTACTATTATCTCTTATGTACTTTTTAGAACCTATACTGATAAAAAAAATAATCACATGCATGTTTATATTGCAGGGACACCCAGAAATCCAAGTCAGAATCAGAACTCTTCGTTAGATATTTGTTTTCCTAGACTGTAAGCTCTCCAATTACCGTGTGTGTAAAGCAGTACACGATAATGGAGGAGAGGATATTAAATTTTATATACATATATAGATTTGCTTGTGTTTTGTTTTATATTCCTTAAATACCCAAGTATCATCTTTCACCAAATGCCTCTCAGCTTAGCCACCATTCTTTGTGTGAATGTTTGTGTAAAAGGAAGAAAGAAACTGCTATACAAATGATGTAACTTTGATATAGCACATGTGCTGTATATAATAATAGAAACGTAACAAATCTAGCTTGTTTTGTTCTATAACACGCCTGCAATATTTTTAAATAATGTGAGACAGACCCTGCCATAGCTTTATTGGCATGAAGACTAACATCTGGGGAGGGGGGGGACAAAAAACACCTGCAAACTCATTTAAATATTTCTTCCCAGAGGTCTGCTGTGTCATGGCAAGAGGGTGTTCTTAAACAAGCACATCATATATTATAATCTTGGAACAAAGAGGCTCATCTATGCATTCCAAATATTAAATCTTTTAAGAGTTGCTGTTTGAAAACATGTAATAATCGTAACAATAGATATATTTTCCTCAAGCACCAGGATCATGTAATTACTAAATGTTTTGACATTTCCCCTGACATTTTTGCATTCACAACAAGAAAGCCTATAATACTATATTTCCTGAGATTTATAAATAGAGAATTTTCACTTTTCTGTCAAAGATCAGAAGCTAGGGAACCATCTTAAGTATCAAGGCCTAAAAGTTACAGTAAATTTATTGCATTTAATTAAAATCCAAGATTTTTCCAATTGAAGTATTTCACATTTTGTGTCAAAATGCATCTCAAGAGGTAAGCATGATACATTCAAATACCCTTGGTGTCCTATAAAATAAATGGTGTGCGTATTTTAGAAATGTAGTAAACGCACACCACTATCAATAGGTATTTTTAAGCCCTTGATGTACATAAAACTTTCATATACAATGAAAAGAAAAAACACTTAAGTCTAGAATACTGTGATGTTTTTAAATACTCCCACCTGAAGCAATTCTGAAGATGACTATATTAAGGCAGTAACAAAGTAACATGCATGATATGATCCTAATCTTTCCTTTCTAATTAATGTTTGTACTGTGCTTTACGCCTCCAAAGTGTTATTCGAGTGCTAAGTAGTACTATGCTAGTAGATAATTCGCCAATCTTTTTAACTTTTAAGTTTGCAGCAGTGTGTGTGTGTGTGTGTAAAATGAAATGCACAGCAATGCAGCAAGAGACCAGTGAGTAAGAAGAGACTGGGATGGGTTAAGAAAAATATCAGCAGAGGAAAATTCCACTGCTTTAACAAGCGATCAGATCTTAGGACAAGTTAGTACTCATCGGGGAAGAAAAAGTTAATTGTTCCTATGTGTAGAATTTCTCATCTGTGCTTATCACATGCAAATTTCAATTACTGTAGGTGTTTTACATTATGATGCAAGAGCTGGTCTACCTAAAGAAAGAAAAGAAGTTCCACTAGCAGTAATAGTTACCAATCAGAGATAGACAAGTCATTTTTTAAATGGATGACATCTTATGGTCAAAATTGTTTATGTTCTCTGAGTAACTGTGTGTGTAAGTGTGTGTGTATAAAAACCATCAGCACAGGTTTACCTGCAGGCCTCTGCACCACTCATTAATTATAGCAGACTGTGGGACTAAGCATATCTGAATTAACAGCTACAGAGTGCAGGTGTGAACATCTGTTCTGTTGTGTCATTTATTTTTGTCCTACAGCTGGATTTTTTTTATTAAAAGAACACGCTCTGTTTGTTTCATTGCCTATTCAACCAAGAGGGCTTAAGATGCACTGTGTAAAAGTTTCCTGGTATCTAATTTCGTTGCAATCACTTGGTAGCCAATAAGTACTGGGTGCCAGAAACAACAAAATAGCAGCTCTTTGGCAGTCAGTTACCAGGACAGAGCACATGAACATTTAATGATGCTTCTTTTCATCTTGTGAAATACTCACCATGGCAGCAATGTTTAAGTTATATTTCAAAGTAATGATGGAGATGACCTGTGTGCACATAGTACAAGAAATATAGAATAAATTCTCTTAGCAAGCTAGCTTCCTAAAATCAGAGAAATTGGTTGAAAAGCCAAAGACTTTTTCATATTGTATTATGGCATTAGAGTGTACAACGATGCAAGTGGGACAGAGCACAGCTACCTCAAATATACATAATGGGGGGAAAACTGTTCATCTGGGATACTATACCCGGCATATGAACTTGCAGGCATAATGGGCGCTTTCTTCTTCTCTATGATCCAGAGCAAGTCCCCAAGCTAAGCTGCCTGAAAAACTGTCACCAAAAATAAGTTATGCATTTGGGGGCTTTATTGGCCTGACATGGATTTTACAGGACTTGTCACTTACCATAAAAGGCAGCTCGTTCTTATTTGATTTTTTTTTTAAACATTCCTGGGTCTCCTAGCCGTTTGACAACAAGGTAGCATGGTGTAAAAAAACAGAACCCAACCACATGCATGTTGGAGGTTGTCTGCCTTCTTCATCAGAATAAAACAGCATGTTTGAGAAAGGAGCAGACAGGAGCAACCTCCCCCCCACGACACACACACACCATGTTATTGTGGATGGCTCCCTCCTCCACCCCCGCCTTCCTTCCTTCCTTCCTTCCACCACTGCGCGACTGAACCTCAGCAGAGAGTGGCACCGAAACACCTGGCTACTCCGCTTCCCTCACACCGACCAATCACGGCCTGGGCCCATTTCATGGGAAATCAGAACTGAAGGAGGTTCCCCTCCAATCCATCACCCCCACCCCCCGGGCAGGCCGGGGAAGGGGGAGCGCAGCCGGATCGCCCCCCAAGGGCCTCGCAATAAAGAGACAGGTCAAGAGGAAAGTGTGTCCGAGACATTACGTCCTAGAGCCGGCGTCTCGTTATAAGCGGTGCGGTCCCTGAGCTCACGGGAACGCGCGTTTACACGGGGAAAGGAAAGTGAAAAGGAGCAGGAGGAGAAGGGGGCTCCTCCCCAACAGCCCGGGTCATTCCCCCGCCCCCGGCTCGGACCGCTGCGGAGATCACAGGAACCGCCCCCCCGGGATACACTGGACCGGCGGGGGCAGCTCCCCCCCGGGGCGCAGCAGCCCGGCTTGCGGCTCCAGCTCACCATAGATCATGGCCAGGCCGGTCTCGTGGAGGAAGCGCACCCGGCGGTGCTTGAAGAGCCAGATGGTGAGGATGGTGAGGGTGAGCAGCAGGATGAAGGTCAGGAGGCTCACGCTGTCCTGCCGGTGACTCTCCTCCGCCTCCTTCTCCGTGGCGATCTCCTCCATGGCGCTGCTGCTCCGCTCCCCGGCCCGCAGCCCGCTGGCCCGCAGCAAGAGCAGGAGCAGCAGCCGGGAGCGCACGGGGAGCTGCATGGCTGGAAGCAGCCGCCGCCTCCTCCACCCGCCCGCCGCGCTGCAGCTGATCCCGGGCTGTCCGAGAGCCCTGGGCTGCGGCGGCGGCTGTCTGCGCGCAGCCTGTCAAGCAGGGCGCAGCTCCAGTGCGCAGGATCCCCCAGCGCACACGGGACGCGCCGCCAGCCAGCCACCCCCTCTCCTGCCCAGCCTCTTAAAGGCGTAGGCCTCCTCCCCACCTCCCGAGGCCCAAATCCAAACGGGGTGGGTGGCAAAGCCCTCGCGCTGGGTTGGAGCTAGCCCGCCTGATGCCGTGGTACTACTCTGCAGGGGCAGCCTGGAAGCCGGCAGGGTTGCCCTTTGCCTTTGTACTAGACTATGCAGAGTCATGTCTGATGATCACTGGCTAGTCCAGGTGTGATGGCTAGCTAGGGTAGCTATTAGATTGTCCGATTAACCCACCATTTCCCCAGCTGAAGATTTGTCTCTCCCTCTACAAAATCCAAATGCTGTGAGGACCTGGTTCTCTACCCTCTTGCCCTTTGTGTAGTCATTGGCAGCTGTGCAAAGTGGCAATACAACACTATCCATGCACACTGGTGGGGTAACATCTTGTACAGGTGCTTGGTATAACATAACATGCAAAGCACAAAGTGCTTCGTTTCTGCAGCAGGATCTGGTTTTCCACATTATTTTTATTATTTTATACACCATAATGGTTAAAATAAGGCAATATTTTAAGAAAAACTACATTGCCTGTTTTATTGACACTGCTTTATGGTTTTAAAACTGTAAGAATGTTTGGGGTGGGGGAATCATCTTGCTTTACTTTTTTCAGTTGACTCACTTTGGATGATAAAATACACTACTCAGTGTCACTTAACCTGCTCAGTTTCAGTTATATCTTAGCATTCTGTTGTAACCTTCGGTTTGTAGACACAGCAGAGGAATCCAAATCCAAATAAGTTTCTGTTTTCATGTATTACTTTTAAACATTTGAATAATACAGTTTTATTAACATTCAGTTTTGTAAACTGCATTGGGGGGCAGTGACCCTCCTAATATTTTTTTCAGTCACCATCCATAGCAATCAATATCAGAAGTACCTAGGAATTATGGTAACAAAGCAGCCTCCCATCATGGCCTAGGATGACGCTTTAGATAGCCTGCCTCAGTTTCCCCTCTTGGACTGATCAAATAAACGTCACTTCAGGCTGTCTTGATTAAAAAAAATACCCCTTCTTGGGGACTAAGTTTATCAATATAAAATAAACCATAATTAAAACTCAGAACCTCAAAACGAAATTCATTCTTAAATTCACAGAACACAGTTTCTCTTCCTCCTCCCAGGCCTTCCTGGCTAGGGCTTTTACAGTCCTTCTCCTGTTTGGATAGGGTCTATCCCAGGCATCCCTGCTCGGCCAGGGTCTCTCCCAGGACTCCCTGCAGACTCTACCATAACATCCTAGACTTTGCCCACTTCACTGCAATTTCCTGCTCTTTTACACTGGAATCAACTGATTACCTTTTAACCAGGGTTGGCTTAGCTCCAAGGCAGGGGTCGGCAACATTCGGCACGCGGCTCGCCAGGGTAAGCACCGTAGCGGGCCGGGCCAGTTTATTTACCTGCTGACGCGGCAAGTTCGGACGATCGCGGCCCCCACTCGCCGCGGTTCGCCATCCCGGTTAGATGGGTTGGGGGTTTGGGTGGGGCATTCAGGAACAGGGAGCAGTTGGATAGGTGTGGGAGTCCCGGGGATCTGGCGGGGGTGTGGATAGGAATCAGAACAGTCAGGGGACAGGTAGGGAGTGGAATCCTAGGGGGGCAGTTAGAGTGGGGGGGGTCTCAGGAGGAGGCAGTCGGGGAC
>NW_020664376.1:3134428-3140121 GCF_002925995.2 Terrapene triunguis
ATATGGTAACCCTATGCAAGCCACCTCAAAGGGGATAGGAAGGCAGTAGTGAAATAGCTCCACCTCTAGTCACATTAGACTGCTGAGCTGGTAAGGAGTATTTTGAGGGATGCTACTCCTGCATACCTATGTGTCTAGGAGAACTCAATCTCTCTGGAGCATTCCCAGTAGAGGTGCAACTCCATACTACCCACAACATAAGGTTGAGCCTGTCAAGCACCAGTGGCCCACAGTCTTTTGCTCAGAACTCCAATTTGATCCCAATGACTTTCCTAGACATACAAGAGTCTGTTTTAGCTACTGTAAGTCCCACAAAGGGCAATACACATGCACACTTCTTCACCTTGAATAAGTGAGATATGTCATATGGTAGTTTTGTTTCTGGAAATAGGCGGCTACTCAGAGTATAAATATGTTCACCAGTTACTCATACTATTAATATTCGGGGAGAGTTTCAAAAGTCCCTAAGAGATTTAGAAGCACCTGGATCCCTTAGGTGCTTTTGAACACCTCCCCCATATGTTTATTAACAAATATGTATTGAATGTATATTTATAAGTGCACTTCCATTGGACCAAAGAGGTATACACATGGCAGAAAAACATACAAAATAAAAATGGAGTTAACATTTAATGGCTCTAACTAAGACTTTCCATTCAGATGCCTTTTGTGCTATCTTGGAGATTTGGTTCCAGGAAGTAAAACAGTTAAACTAAACTTCAGAAATAGATAGTAATTTATCTGCTGTTTCCTCAAGGTGAGAAACAGGATGAGGTCTTGATGCTATTTTCTGTGAAATGTAAAGTAGAACTGGTCAACTTTTTTCATTTGATTTTTTTTTATTAAAAAGTAGCCTTTTCTGAAAATGAATGTTTTGCCAGAAAATGTTTGTTGTTTTTATACTCTCCAATTTTTCAATTATTCTTTTGGTTTTTTATTTTTTTGTTTGTTTGTTTTTCCTCTTTCCACTCCCTTGTTTCTTTTTTCAGTGGCAAAATGGAACTGGGAAAGGGGGGGGGAGGGAGAAGAAGAGGAAGAGGAGGAGACAACAGGGGGAAACCCAGAAATGAAAAATGTTTGGCTTTTCAGGGTGTGTGTGTGTGTGGGGGGGGGGGGGGGTTGTAAAAAAAAATCAGAACATCTTGAAATTTTTCATGAAACATTTCAGAAAACAAAATTTTAAAAATTGTAAAATGTACCATTTTTTGACCAGCTCTGGTAAGCAGCTCTGGAGCAGACTTTGACCTTGACTATGGCTAGAATTGTTCCACATTTCCCCTTTTCGTGGGAGTTATGTATCTAGATAACCCAGCATAAACATGAGCATGTTATTTTGGATCACAAGTCCTAGTAAATTTATTCTATCTGTAATATTGTACTAAAAAACCCCTCAAAGCCTTTGGTCACACATGTTTAATTAACCATGTTGGAGGATCCTGATTCTCTCAGTGCTGCTGTTTAACCTTTTGTGTAGGTGTTGTCAGCTACTCTATTTAAAAATCTTGTCCTGTTGTAAAAGTGTACCTGCTCCTCCAACTCTTCTTTTCTCTCCTTCATATTATCTTATCACATATGCTCTGATGAGTTGGGTTGGAAAATATACTGTATATAATTGGAATATTCTATCTTTTCTATACCCTATTTGTACAATACCATTCCTCAAACCAGTACAAAATCCTTGTAAATTAGTAAAAATTAACTGTCTCCTTCTCTTGATGTTTTTCCTCTCCCAGTTCTCTAATACGTTGGCTGTCATCACTGCAAGGTCTTGAAATCAATTTAGCTTTAGTCCACACTGTATCCTATTTCAAAACATAACCTCGCCCAGAATTCAGTTAACCATTAACAGACATTTCAAGACATTAACAGTTTTAAGTAATCACTCCTAACACACCTAAGGTATTTATCTGAAGTCCTTTTAAATGTGTAGACTCCTTGAGTTTGAACAGCCTTGAGATTGCAGTCTTCTCATGTGCAATTACCTGTAAATATTTGAACATGTACCAGTGAGACTAGTCAGACTGATACCACCTGCATTTGCAAACATTTTAACCATCAAAGAGATTAGTTCAGTACTTAAGATCTGTTCCTTAAAAGTTACCTTAACAATTAAAGGTTAACTTCTTTAGACTGTCTGATGTCGCACATTCTCATTAATTATTTTAGTATACTGTGAGCATTATATGTTTAAATATTTAAGTTATAACATACTTCACGCCTCGCACCAGAATATGGCCTTACATCCATTGGTGACAAGCTTGCCCTCTGCACAGGAGTCAGATTTAATCCAGAATTGGCTCCATTGAAGTCAATGCATGAGCAGTGATATGCCCAAAGTACTTTATTATATACCAACTTTATATACCCCAGTTATATACACATAAATCTGACACAAATCACCCTTATCATGGGTGTGCATGTGATGAGATGTCTGCTTTGAATTGCTAGTGAGAATATGATTGTTTGTGTCCCTTTAGAAGTTTCATGTGGGATGTAATTAAGTCAGCCTCACGTGACCGGCTTGTCTAATGGGAGTACACTACCAAGGAATTTATTGTGCACTGCCAACACAGTGTGTTTGATCACTAAGAGACTGAGCTGGCCACCCTCATTCTCAGTGAGTAGAACCATACTGCACGAATAATCCCACTGATCTCAGTGGGATTACTTGCAGAGTAAGGTACTACTCAACATGAGAAAAGGTATCAGAATTTGGCATTATATGAGCCTTCTACCTGGAAAAGTTTGGGAATGTCCTATTTTGATTGTTCTTTTATACTCTGTCAGCACAGAATTTTCCTTTTGCCTATGAGATTCAACAGCATTATTTTTATTTACTGATTTATAAAAATACATCCGTCATGATACCTCTGCAGTATGGTTAGTGATTTAGCAGGTGATATTCTTCTCTTTGAAACAATGCTATTCTGTGGGGATAGAGAGTAATGTGGTACAGAAGCTACTGCTGTCCTTCAGGTGAGGTGCAAAAGTAAGGCATGACCACCTGTGATTCTTAACATTCTCATACCACTATCTCTAAGAACAGGAGTCCTGGTGTCCTAGCCAAATTCCAATTAAAATACTTAGATTCTCTCCATCAAAATTCCCTCTTCGGTTCCATTTTGTGATGGAGTGTCCAACCCACACAATAGATAGCAGTTTAAATTAAATCAATTAATCTTGTGTTCTGCACCTGGAGGAGAGCCAGGGTGCAATAAAGCTGAATGGAAGATGAAGGCACAGGCTGGACTTGTATAAAGGGATGAAGCCGAGAACAGAAAGGGGCTGCAGGGGAAGTAGTCTGCAGTCACTTTCAGAGAGAAGGGAAGTTTGTTTGGGGGCTACAGTGTCTGCCAAGAAGTCAGAGAGGGGAAGTAGTCTACAGTTATTCCCTGGGAAGCAGATGTTGGGCTGATAAACCCCAGGGGGAGGGGGTAGAAGATAGAGAAGGGAAGTAGGAGAGAGTCCAGGGAAATAGCAACAGGGCCTGGGAGCAAGCAGACCATAATTGCTGGACATAAGTTCCCTGGACTGAAACCTGGAATAGTGGGTTCCCCTGCCAGCTGCTGGGAAAGTGGCACAGGACTTGGCTTTGGATTGGAAGTCTGTTTTAAATAGCATGCAGACAGCTGATCCAGTGGGACTTTGATACCCCAGAAGGGAAGGACTACTACAATGACCTGGCCGGAGGGCTGAGTCACGAAGAGGGAGCTCTGGGAGTCTCTAGGGTTGCCAAGTTTCTAATTGCACAAAACCGAGCACCCTAGCCCTGCTCTGCCCCGAGGCCCCAGCCCCCACTCACTACATTCCCCCTCCTTTGGCAGCTCGCTCTACCCCACCCTCACGCACTTGCATGGGGCTGGAAAAGGGGTTGGGGTGCGGGAGAGTGAGGGTTCCAGCTGGGGGTGCAGGCTCTGGGGTGGGGCTGGGGATTAGGGGTGGGGATGCAGGAGTGGGCTCCAGGCTGGGGGGTGGGGCCAAGGGATTCAGAATGTGGGAGGGGGCTGTGGGTTGAGGCAGGGGGTTGGGGTGTGGGAGGAGGTATGGGCTCTGGGCTGGGCATGCAGGCTCTGGGCTGGGGCCAGGGATGAGGAGTTTGGTGTGCAGGAGGGGGCTTAAGTTTTGGGGCGGGGCTCAGGGCAGGGGGTTAGGGCTCGGGGTTCAGGTGCAGGCTTACCTCAGATGGCTTCCACTCAGTGGCGCAGCGGGGCTAAGGCAGGCTCCCTGGCTGTCCTGGCACCACACTGCACCCTGGAAGCAGCTAGCAGGTCCGGCTCCTAGGTGGGGGGGCCAGGAGGTGCCGCGCGCTGCTCTTGCCTGCAGGCACCCCCCCCCGCTCCCATTGGCTGGGGTTCCCACCCAATGAGAGTGCAGAGCCGGTGCTTGGGGCAGGGGCAGCGCACGGAGCCCTGTGTCCCCCACACCCCCACCTAGGAGCCAGACCTGCTGGCTGCTTCCGGGGTGCAGTGTGGTGCCAGGACAGGTAGGGGCTAGCACCGCCGACCGGACTTTTAATGGCCCGGTCGACAGTGCTGACTGGAGCCGCAGCAAGGGTGAGCAACAGGGGGAGGGGCAGAGAGGAGGGAGTGGGGGGGAGAGGTCTTGGGGGGAAGAGGTGGTGTGAAGGCAGGGACTTGGGGGAAATGGACAGCACAAGGGTAGGCTGGGCCGTCCCTAGCCATTTGGGTGCCCTATGCAGCCCCCCCCCGGGGGGCTGTGTGGGCCATAGGCCCCCCCCCATGCTCTGGGAGGCAGGAGCTGTGGGAAGCCACTTTTGGGGGCCCCACAGGCCCAGAGTGGCCCGGGGGATTAGCAGAGGGCCGGGACCAGCCCGCTCCGCTTCCCTCGTCCCGGCCCCAGCCGTGTCACTTGGAGGAGAAGGCTTGGGGAAGGGATCCCCCCCCAACTTACCGGCAGCGGCGGGAAGCGGAGCAGCCTGGCCCCAGCCCGCTGTACTCTGCCAGCTCCCAACCGCAGCGCTCCACTGCCCAAGCGACATGGCTGGGGCCGGGGCAAGGGAAGCAGAGCGGGCTGGGGCCATGTCTCTCCACTTCCTGCACTCACCGGCAGCGGGAAGTGGAGCGCCGCAGCTAGGAGCTGGCAGCATAGAGCAGGCTGGGGCCTGGTTGCTCTGCTTCCCGCCACTGCTGGTGAGTGCGGGATCACACTCACACCTTTGACCCTTCCCAAAATGCCCTGCAATGCTTGCAACAGCGTTAGCGATATACAATGCTGACCTGTCTCTCCCAGGAGGACCCCTTGAGGGAGGGGGCCATTGGGGTGTGACAAGGTGGAATGGGGGCAGGCTGGGGGCAAAGCAGGGGGGAAGGGTAAGAGACAGGGCGGACAGAGTTGTCTGAGGTCCCCCTCCCCCTAGGGACGGCCCTGCCCCTTGCAGGGGGGGCCGGACAAGGGATAGGGCTTGTCACCAGGACTGGTGCTGCCGCTTATGCAGCACACAGCTGCCTAGGGCACCGTGAAATTTGGGGCAATTTGGTGCCCTACGCAGCTGCGTATGCCTAAGGACAGCCCTGAGGGCAGGGCCTCGGGGGTGCAGCATGGCACGGGGTAGGGGGTTGGAGCCATGGTTTGGGCACCTGTGGGTCCCCCCACACTTTTAGGGTGCTTCCATGGCTCCTGGTCTGATCTCCACCCAAGAGGGGCCATGCAGGGGAAAAGCAAGTCCTGTCCCT
>NW_020664376.1:3140131-3159047 GCF_002925995.2 Terrapene triunguis
TACTGTATTTTCTTTATTTCCTCCCTACCCAGCTATATAAATATGTTTTATTTCCAGTTTTTATTTCTGGATTATTTCCCCCCCTGAGGATTTTTGCTTCTTAGGTCCGTCATAATCTGAGGCTGTTGGCAATGAGCACTAATATGATCAACACTGGGCAGCTGAGGGAACAGTCTATTATAATATGAGTCAATATGAGTCAACAGTGTGATGCTGTTGCAAAAAAAGCAAACGTGATTCTGGGATGTATTAACAGGTGTGTTGTGAGCAAGACATGAGAAGTCATTCTTCCGCTCTACTCTGCGCTGGTTAGGCCTCAACTGGAGTATTGTGTCCAGTTCTGGGCACCGCATTTCAAGAAAGATGTGGAGAAATTGGAGAGGGTCCAGAGAAGAGCAACAAGAATGATTAAAGGTCTAGAGAACATGACCTATGAAGGAAGGCTGAAAGAATTGGGTTTGTTTAGTTTGGAAAAGAGAAGACTGAGAGGAGACATGATAGCAGTCTTCAGGTTTCTAAAAGGGTGTCATAAGGAGGTGGGAGAAAACTTGTTCATCTTAGCCTCTAAGGATAGAACAAGAAGTAATGGGCTTAAACTACAGCAAGGGAGGTTTAGGTTGGACATTAGGAAAAAGTTCCTAACTGTCAGGGTGGTTAAACACTGGAATAAATTGCCTAGGGAGGTTGTGGAATCTCCATCTCTGGAGATATTTAAGGGTAGGTTAGATAAATGTCTACCAGGGATGGTCTAGGCAGTATTTGGTCCTGCCATGAGGGCAGGGGACTGGACTCGATGACCTCTCAAGGTCCCTTCCAGTCCTAGAGTCTATGAATCTATGAATCTATAATACACTGAGTTGAAAGCAAGCTTTAGGGTTCAGATGCTTCAAATTATTAATTGCTTAAATATTTGCTGTGTCATCTTCTGTATTTACAGAGTCCCCTGTTGTTCTGTGTTATCAACAAGTGGAATAATTTATTCCACAGAGACCCATAGTGACATAGCAGTATTTCCAAAAACAGTATGTTTGTTTATCACATAGTCTGCTGATAGAGAAAATCTAAGCAGAATCTCACATTTATGTAATTTAATAGCATCATTTTATTATAAATTACCATTTAAAATATCTAGTTTTGGTGTAGTCCACTGGCTTAATGGTAGTGCTGCTATATCTGAGGCTCTGGCTTATTTTTCATCTTGAGCTGTTGCCTCCCTGATCAATATGGACTGGGTGTGCTGTAAACATGTGTGGCCAAATTGTGCATGGATGTAGGCCCTGCATAATCTCCTGAAGTAAATGTAATGGAGCATAGTTGATAGCATGCTGGTAACAAAGTAAAGAATAACCTGTTAAGTGGTAGGATGAGTGGCCATTTTGTTACACTGATGAAGAAAAGATAAGTGTCCTGGCACAGCCAAAAGGTAGTCTGGGCACAAAAAAAGGGGTAAAGTTTAAAACAACACTAGCAGATACCCCTTCACAGATACATTCCTAGATTTCCTAATCTACTTTATTGTATTGTAAGGAGGTAGCATTTTCTAGGACCCTGCATCAGAATGCAGTGCTCCTCCAACCCACCCTAAATTTAAAAGCCTGCATAAGGATAAATACTGCAGAGTAGGGTTGGCAGATGCATCTTATTGCCGTCAACCAGGCTATAAGAGGGGCTCGGACCGCGCCGCTTCCAGCAGCTCCCATTGGCCCGAAGCAGCAAACTGCGGCCACTGGGAGCCGCGATTGGCTGAAGCTGTGGATGCGGTAGGTACACAAACCGGCCCGGCCCGCCAGGGGCTTTCCCTGCACAAGCAGCGGAACAAGTTTGGAAACCACTGACATAAGCTCATGCTTAACTTTAAGTAGGTGCTTAACTTTTAGCATGTGCTTAAGCCCCATGGAAATCAATGTACTTACATTTTTTCCTGATTCATTGCCATGGTTTATTGAGTTGCTGTACCAATAAAGTCAAATAACTGGTTGATATATTTTATTTTTATTACATGGTACTTGGATATAACATTAAACAGAAGACTCTTCTGCCTTTCTCGGGTAGTTGTTCGGGGGAATTTAAAGATGACACAACCCTTTTCAGCAAAGTGTGTGGGATACTATCTGCATTGTGGCCAACCCTCTTGCTCTCAACAAAGCAGGGTTTAGTATGCTTTAGAATTTCTGTGAATTATATTATTACATGGAGAGCATTGTCTTATTTACTTTTCAAAGCTACCCATAGCTTCATGTAATGTCCCTTATGAGTTATTTTAAATTGTGATTTTTCTCCTCCCAATCCCTAGGCTTTCACATCTGTAATATCCTGTGTGGAGCTCTCCATATTCCTGTCTAGAATGCTGAAACACCAGAAATAGAAAAAGAATTTTAGGGATCATTTCTTTTTCCGCAAGGAACCAATGCAGGTTGGGAAAGTTTGGAAGATCACTTTTGGGTAAACCACTGACAAATCTGGACTGTTAAGTATTACAGTTAGTTTTTTACATTAACATAGCAAATTAATTAAAAGTTCTCTGTAACCTGGGACACAAGAGTACATCTGTGCACTGTCCCCTATTTTAAATTACCCCACCATCAAAGCCATCTTCATAGTCAACTCCTCTCAGCTGAGGGCTACCACAAAAGACGCACTCTTTTGTTGGCCAAAAGGATCACGGTTGAACAAAGTTAGCATGATATCAAACCACAAACATTGGCCCAGATTCATTGTAGGGTCTATGTTGGCTTCTGCTGCTGTATGTCTTGGCAGAGGCCTCTCTCATTAGAAGGTCTGTAGAGAGATCAGAAAAGGGCCAGTCTGATCCCAAAGTGTTGGGCACTGGTTGAGTTGGGGGCAGGGCTATGGTGGTGTGGAATGTGCTTTTTCAGCACCTCTCCAATCTGCCTCCCTAAAGTAGGCTCCTGTTTAGATCCAGATGCAATTTAAAGATATCTTCCCCTAGCTGAAATTCAGAGAATGAGCAGGGCAGTAGCAATGCCACCTACCCTCTTTTGGAACAAATACCCCCTGGAGCACAGGAGACCAAGCAAACAATGCAGGTGTAATTTACATCTCCCTGCACCAACTTGGATGAATCTAAATCCATGTGAGATTAATTTTCAAAGCAATTGTATCAATTTCAGCTAAAACCCTAAAATTTAAAAGATCAACCTGAAGCATGCAAAAATCATAACAGGGCCAGAAAATAATGAGATTTTTAAAGTACTGGTAATAAATTTGGGGTTCTTTTTATTTGCCTTCTGGGTTTTGAGAAGTGGCCTGCTGGACACAGCTCTGCTTGGTCTAGTGCGGAGCCTAGTGCCAAGAGCTCCATTACATCCCTTCAGCTCATGTCTTTTGTTTTCTGCTTTAGGAATGTGCAACTGCATTGCTCACTCTGCCACAAAAACTAGCAGTCAACTGGAACGCCCAGCAGGGAGAAATAGGATGATGAGAACCAAACTGTCCAGTTGGGCCTAATTTCTCTCATTCCTTCTCTCCAAGGCTTGTCTACACTGGAATGAATTAATTTCGACTAGCTAAAATTACTGTGCCTTTGTCTGCACTGGAATGTTCAATTATATTAGTTATATTAAAACCCAATTGTTAACTCAAGTATAGACTAGCCCTACAGCACTGGTATGTAGGTTTAACCACAGCTAATCAACACACCCACTGGTGTCTGGAGAACAAATAAAATAGCAAGTCCTAAGCAATGTGTGCCAAGTGTCTATCATGCAGCTCCACACACACTCAAAAGGAAAACCTACAAAACTCAGGAGATGGTGCTCTAGGGGTGAAAAACCACAAGTACTACGAGTTTCAGAGTAGCAGCCGTGTTAGTCTGTATCCGCAAAAAGAACAGGAGTACTTGTGGCACCTTAGAGACTAACAAATTTATTAGAGCATAAGCTTTCGTGGGGTACAGCCCACTTCTGAGCTGAGAAGAGGTTGTGAGAAAAACATCCCACATAGGGAGAGAGCCAAAAAGTGTGGGAAGAGAGACTAAGGGAAAGAGGAGAGAGCTTAGAGATGGAAAGAGAGACGGGGTGGGGGGAAGAAGGACAGAAACAGAGACAAAAGGGAGTGGAGAGAAAAGGAGGAGGGAGTGGGAGAGGGGAAGTGACAAAGGAAAAAACAAATAAGAGCCCTCAGAGATACAGAGGACAGGAGGAGAAAGGAGAGAAGAGAGACAGGGAGGGGTAAAGGGGTGAAGGCTTTGGAGGAAGGTCAGAGAGAGCAGAGGCAGAGGGAAGGGGAGAGGGAGATTGACAGAGAGGAGGGGAATGTACTGGTACTATTTTTCATATCCTTTAGCCTGTAAAGTGAGGTGTCTTAGGCCTTGTCTGCACTACCAAGACTTGTCAACAAAGGTGATGTCGACATTCAAAAATCAGCATAGTGAAAATCGGAATGTCATGTTCCCACTCGCTCCCTCTGTCCACAGAGTGGCATCCACAGTTGGGGCACTATCATCGACAGTGTGAGCAATGCACTGTGGGTACCTATCCCACAGTCCAGCTCGACACCTTCTGTCGCTAGGTGTTGTGGGAAGGCGGAACAGATCACGGCACAT
Organism: Terrapene triunguis; assembly: GCF_002925995.2. NCBI lineage: Eukaryota > Metazoa > Chordata > Testudines > Emydidae > Terrapene > Terrapene triunguis. The sequence goes on from NW_020664376.1 coordinate 3,144,696, forward strand.
CTTGGGACTGAGCTCAATGTCCCGTGATGCATTGCTTTCTGTCCCAGCACTCCATGGGGTTCTGGCTTTCTTCCACAGCATTTTTCAACAGCCCTTCTTTGCTGTGCACCCCGGCATCTTTGTGAGAAGGGATGGATCCCTCACTGCTCTCCTATGCTCTGTTAACTGTCATGAATACATCGCTCATGAAGTTCCTACTGAAGAAGACTCCTAGGTGCCTGACATGCTGTGTGATATGGATAGGAGCAACTTTGGATTGCTTTTGGCATTCACAGAATAGCTGCATAGGGTAGACCATCACTTTTGGGTTCGGGAAACAAGCACTGAATGGTGGGTTCGTATTGTCATGCAGGTCTGGGATGATAACCAATGGTACATGCAGAAAGCCACCTTCCTGGAACTGTGTCTGGAGCTTGCCTCAGCACTATGGTGCAAGGACACCAGAATGAGAGCTGCCCTATCGGTAGAGAAGTGTGTGGCAATCGCTGTGTGGAAGCTGGTGACTCCAGGCCGCTACCAGTCGGTCGCAAGTCAATTTGGAGTGGGGAAGTCGATCGTTGGGGCAGCGTTAATGCAAGTGTGCAGAGCAATGAATAGCATCCTGCTACGAAAGACCGTGGCTCTGAACGGGTTTGCAGAAATGGGTTTTCCCTAACTGTGGAGGGGCGATAGATGGCACACATATTTCAATTTTGGCACCAGGCCACCTTGTGATGGAGTACATCAATAGGAAGGGGTACTTCTCCATGGTGTTGCAGGTGCTTGTGGATCACTGTGGGAGTTTCACTGACATCAACGTGTGGTGGTCTAAAAAGGTGCATGATGCACGCATGTTCAGGAACACTGGCCTGTACAGAAAGCTACAAGTGAGGACTTTCTTTCCAAACCAGAAGGTTACAGTGGGGGATGTTGAAATGCTCATAGTGATCCTGGGAGACCTGGCGTACCCCTTACAGCTGTGGCTCATGAAACCTTACACGGGACACCTGGACAGCAGTAGGGAGTGGTTCAACAACAGGCTGAATAGGTGCTGGATGACAGTTGAATGTGCCTTTGGCAGATTAAAGGCGCGCTGGGGATGCCTGTATGGCAGGTTAGACCTCAATGAGGATAATATTCCCATGGTCAAAATCGAGTGCTGTACATTGCATAATCTCTGTGAAGCTAAGGGTGAAAGGTTTGCTCAGGAGTGGAGTGTTGAGGCAGATGGCTTGGCTGCTGATTTTGAGCAGCCAGATACCAGGGCTACCAGAGGAGCCCCAAGGGAGGCAATTTGAATCAGGGAGGCTTTGAGGCAACACTTTGAAAATGAGAACCAGTAATGTGTATCTCTATGATTGGTACTGCAATGTTACATTACATGTTGTTTTCCTAGGAAGAGATGGTGACATTTGGGGCCTTACATTCCAGTAAGCAAATGATTTAAACTGCCTGTGTATGTATTGGTAGTGCCTGATATCTCAATTTGTAGGAACCAAATAAAGATAAGATACCATTCAAAAACTTTGCTTTTATTGCACAAGAAACAGCACGCACGCACACACACACAGAGACACACAAACACACAAAGATGCTTGGAGGGAAAGGAGGAACCAGGGAAGGGCAGACTTTCACAGCTCAGCTATCATTTTGAAAGTTGTCCAAGAGGGCGGAGTGAAGGGGAAACCGAGAAGCCGCGGAAAGTGGAAAGGACTATGTGGGTGGAGTTTGGGGTTGAGGCACAGAAAAGAGTTCTGAATGTGCTGCAGGGGAGGGCGGGCCCGGATCTGCTCAGTCTGCAGCATTATTAAGGACTTCAGCATCTGCGTTTGCTCTTCCATGACTTTAATCATCCACTCAGTTGCGTCCTTAACAAACTCCTGATTCTCTTTTCTGTCCTACCATTCGGCTTCCCAGCACTCCTTCCGTTCCCTTTTCTCTGCATTGGAGCAGTGCAGTACCTCCCGGAACACGTCTTCTTTGCTGCATCTTGGGCACTCTCTAATCTGGTGGAGACACTTGGCCGGAGTGTGTGGGATGTTCCTGAAGACCACATCTGCCGAAGCACAAGGGATTATGCACAGACGTGGGATTGTTAAATTCACGCACAGCATTGAAACATTTCAGTTAAATACACCTTTTGCAACATAACCATCACTTTCTCACTGACCCTTGGCAGGAACACATCTCTGCGAACAGCCAAAGCATGGTGAGTGTTGGCTGAGGAGTGGGCGCTCTACATGGAGAAAAGAGCACACGGTCTGCAAGGGTCACGGTGCAGCCAACCAGGGAAAAATTCTAAAATTCTCCCGCACTTTTCCACAGGTGGGGGTCATTCTAGCAGATATCTCACTGCTAAGGGTAAGCAGGGAAATGAGGGTATATCTGGTCCATGCTTGTGGCTTCCGCCCTGCTCTCTATGCTGCTCACCTATGTGCTGCTTTGGTCCCTGCACAAGTGATTGCCGAATGGTGCGGGAAAGTTTCCTACAATGGGGGAAGGAACAAAGCTGCTCTACCATGGAACCTTTGGCAGAGGATTGACGAGTACCTCCAGGAAACTTTCCTAGAGATCTCTCTGGAGGATTCCCGTGAGATCTCGGCGTGCATCAACACCATGTTCTGCTGTACTGATTAGTATACAGAGAAATGTCCAGCTCACAGAAACACAGCCAGCCTTGTACATTTCTATACCCTGAACCCACACCGCTGCACTACACAAACCACAGCCACTTACCAGGCGTCTTCTCTCCTGCTTCTTGCTCAGCAGAGAGCAACTGCTTAGATTGGCTAGACAACTCTGGAGTGGAGAACAGTTCCTGGCTGCCTGCCCCACCAGGCGACCCCGCCGGGAACTCCACATCGTCGTCTAACTCCACATCTTCATCAATAACTTCGTCCTCTGGGTTTGGTCCTCTTTTGCCGCCTCCAGGCCCACCGAAGTATCCACGGGGCTCTTGGCGGCGGAGGTGGTGTCGCCACCAAGGATAGTGTCTGGCTCCTTGTAGAACCGGCAGGCCTTAGGTGAAGCACTGAAGTGACAGTTTGCCTCCCTTGCTTTATGGTACACCTGCCTCAGTTCCTTTATCTTCGCTCTGCACTGCAGCATGTTCCAATCATAGCCCTTTTTGCACAAGCCTAGAGAAATGTGCCCATAGGTATCTTAATTCCTATGGCTCAAGCGCAGCTGAGACTGCACAGTTTCCTCTCCTCAAATACTGATCAGATCCAACAGCTCTGCAGTGGTCCAAGCAGGAGAGCGTTTGGTGCGATAACCCACCATGGTCACCTGGGAAGATGCTATGAGACCTCTCCATTCCGAGTCAGCAGGAAATGGAATTTCAAAAATTCCTGGGGCTTCTAATGGGGAGGAGCGGATGATTGTTTACCTGGCTGCAGGGCAGTGGAGTTCAAACTGCTGACCAGAACGGTCACCATGGGCATTGTGGGACACCTCCTGGAGACCAATTAAAGTGATGAAATCAGGCGTGGTGTCTACACTGGCACTTTGTCGAGAAGCATGTAGAGGAAAAAGTCGTATGTCTCTTGTCAGGGTGGTTGTATTTTTTCACCAAAACCGACCATTTTTCCTGACAAAAGTCACATCACAGTGTGTATGCATTCATTGAGGGAGGGATAGCTCAGTGGTTTGAGCATTAGCCTGCTAAACCCAGGGTTGTGAGTTCGATTCTTGAGGGGGCCACTTATGGATCTGGGGCAAAATCAGTACTTGGTCCCCCTAGTGAAGGCAACGGGCTAGACTTGATGACCTTTCAAGGTCCCTTCCAGTTCTAGGAGACAGGATATCTTTATTTATTGTTTTGTCGACAAAAACTGCCTTTTGTCAATAAAACTTAATAGTGTAGACAAGACTTTAAAATCATGAGTCTAACATCAAAAGATTGAGATGGAAAATAAACTAGATACATTTTAGAGGCTTCTTACAAAAAATGTTAAAATAGCTTTCCCTACACAAAGATATCCTTATTTTAAGGCCTGATATCTTATAATTCATCAGGGTTGCAGGTAAGTGCTATGTCCTACTGGAAAGGGGATATGTGTTATTAATAGGCCATATCTAGGCCTGGTGGGTTGTAACTAAGGTCCCAGTCCTGTGACTTCTTGTACATGTTTTAGCACAAGCACTGCAGTCCACCCATCAGTTAGAAGTTGTAGGGCTGGGACTTAAGACTGTTACAGCCATAACTTCCATGACAAACAACATGACTTTCAGGGGGTTCCCATGAAAAGTCATAGTCTTTTTGATGCTAGCCAGCCTACTATTAAGACAGACTTCTCCAAATGTTTTTTTCCAGATTTGACTGTGTTTATTTATATGTAGGGTGATGGAGTGTGGGTTTTTGAATATTTTTAAATTATTAAATTATTTTAAAATGGTTTAAAGCATTTTTATTGTAAAATAAAGATACAGTTCCTAGCTGCATTTAGGCCCTGAATGTGGATTTTAAGTCCTGCCTACATATCACAAGGGATAGCAGGAGAAGGAGTGAGGAAGGGCCACACTGGAGCATGAGCCACAATGCAGCAAGAACCTCCAGGAGTAATTCTAGTTGATTCAGCCAGACTTCTTAGAGTTTCTGGGTAGTGCATATTGCAGATGAAATTCAGCCACTCTTTCAGTAACTGCAGTGTGAGTATCCCCCTTCCCACAGCCTACCCAGCTAGATCCATTGCCCATTGCAGAGGAATAGAGCCATGGTCTTTCCCTAACATCACCCCACCTTCCCTCTTTCATGTACTTAGCAGCCCCCGGCTGAAATTGTGGACTTAATATAGAGGTGAAAATTTATGTAGCACTTTAGCAATCCCTGAGCCAGCCAGCCTGTCTTCTGTTCTTATTTTAAAACACTGATAGTTTTTTTATTTATAAAAATAACATTTTTAGATGTAAGGAATAATTTTATTTGGTAAATGTTATTTAATAATAATGTTATGCAATAACTATAACTGTCTTACTACTAAATTGTTATCTTGCATTTACAATATAGTTTATAGAGCACTTTTGATCACAAAGGATTTTATACTGTAGATCATATGTACAGAAATTATTTCCTCCAGTACTGAAATACAGCCAGCTCTGGAGTGGAAATGCATCACCCAGTTAGTATGGGAAACACCACAGAGTGGCGTTTTAATGGGGAAGTGAAGAATAACTTATTCATTTGAAACAAAGACCAAATTACGGAACAATTTAATAAGCTGCGCTGGAAGTTTTCCATGGTGTTATGGCTAAAATTTCTTGCAAAAAGTGCTATGAATTTGTAATGGCCACAAGTGGTCAGGATCTTGGTCTTACCTTTTGTGCAAGATACATTTGCACGGTGCCCCTTGCCACCACACTGGAGCATTAGTTCCTACTGACTAAGAAGGCAGCATGCCACTTACTGAGAAATCATAAGTAATTTTTCAGCATTTAGTTTCCTATCTAAATACTAACAAGGCCAAGCCCTACTTATGAGTTGAGACTTGATAAAATTGTAGCCTGAAGTACAGTAGCAATATGATTGCAGTAATAACTCAGTTACTACCAGCCATTACTATACTTACTTATAATTTAAACAAACTGTTGTAATTAGGCACTTCCCTCCTAAGGGTGTTGTGAAACTTAATTAATGAATGTTTATCCTGAACTTAGATCTTCAGATGGCAGGTGCTGGGTAAGTGCAATGTAAAAAAACCCAATCTTTTCTACACTGTACAGTTCTACTAAAACACTGGGCACAACTATGTCTGGTAGGTACGTAGAAAGAGGTGATGCAGAATCATAGAGGCAGGACATGGATGTGTGCTATTTCTCTTAGAGGGTTCAGCTTACTCCCTGTGCAACTGGTTTGACCAGGGCTTAGATCCTGGCTTCTCTTTCCCATTTGGCACTCTGTGTGACTTCAAGGGGATAGGGAGGAAGTAAGCCCTGTGCACCCCTAAGTACAAAAACAGGAATTGTGTCCACGCATGTCTACATACGAGTGCACACACTCTGCACCTGTGTATAAGCACCAGGCAGAATCTGGCACCCTATATATTGTTGGTAACTCTCTAAAACACACACAGCTATATTTCCTCAGTGCTGATAACCCTCAGAATTTTATTGTGAGCCTATGATATTTGGTGTTTTTCTTAGAGCCCCAGCCGCTGGAATCAGGTGATTAGGACAAATTCTGCGTTTTTATTTTTTTTAAAGGAAGTTTTAGTCTTGATGAACATAGAAAGCTTGAAGAAGTGAACCCTAAATCAGCAACTTCATTCTAAATATTATAGGGGGTGGCAACTGCAGAACAATTCCTCTCCCCATGGATCTTGCTGTGCACTGTCCTGTTTGTAGAAGTGTTGAAGGGTTTTCAATCAATGGTGCCCCATTTCAACCTGGTTCGGTCAGGCATTTTGCTATGGCTGCAGATGCCCGGTGGTTGGCTGAGGCTTTTAACCCTGACTCCTAAAGCTGGGTGACATTTCTATGAAATTCCAGAATTAAAAATTCCAAAAAGAAAAATAATCAGGATTTATTTTGACCGACAGGGCGGTGGCACATCCCCCGGGGGCTGCTGCTATTTGTTGTTGTTCTAAACAGGGCCAAACTTGTAATAATATTTTTTTAACTTTAAAGCTGCCAGATGGGAACTAACGAAACAGGCGGGGGCGGGCACAGAAGAAGAGGGAGGGAAAGTGTTTATTTTTTTGCTTCCCTCTTTCCCCCAGCAGGGGCAGGGCAGGAGGCGGGGCCAGGCAAAACACGGCGCCTGTCTCTTTAAAAGCGTCTCGAGCTCGGCGCTCTCGCGGCCGGCGAGGCTGATTAGCGGAGCCGAGCCGCCATTGGGTGCAGGTGGAGGGGGCGGGGCCGCGGTATCCAAGGGAGACGGGTGTGGGAGAAGTCGGAAGCAGCGGCGCGCGGGGAGAGGCCAGGGCGGGGTGGCTGCGTCGGTGCGGCGCGCGGCGGGGGGGTGCCTGGCTGTCGGGAGGCGCCTCCGGGCGGGCGCGCGGCGGGGCCATGGGCTGCTTCTTCTCCAAGAGGCGGAAAGAGGCGAAGGGGGGCGCGCAGGGCGGCGCGGGCCAGGACCCCCCGGCCGCGGACGAGGAGAAGCCGCCGCCGCAGTACAGCTGGGACCAGCGAGCCAAGGTACCGCCCCACCCCCTTCTTCCCCGCAGCAGCCCCCAGGACGGGCCCTCCCTTTGGCAGAGCCTCCGCCGCAGCCCCCCAGCCTGGCGAGCTGTTCTCCTCCCGGCTCCCGCACCCTGGCGTGGCGGCGGCTCAGGCGTCGCTCCCGTGGGGCTCTGCCATAGCTATTCCCCCCCCCCCCTTGTCTTTCCCCTCGGGTGGGTTGGGTTTTGTTTTAGATTTGGTTGAGGTGCCGCTGCTGACCCCTGGGCACTCTAGAAAGCTAAATTATAACGCCCCGCCCCCCTCCAAACTGCCCCCTCAGGCTACAGCTAACAAACACCCTGTGCAGTAGTGTTGACTGGTGTTGTGGTTTTTTTTAAATAATAAAAAAAAATTCTCTGTGCAGTCTCCCGTGGGGCGCTTTCCCCATCCTGGGCAGATAGTACTAAATTCTATCTTCCAGTTCCGTTTCTTGTTTTTATACTTGCCACGAAGTGGTAGCATACCCTGAATGCTAGGAGACCTAATCTCTAGCATTTCACCAAAGGGTGAGAAATGAATTTCAGAGCTGAGGACCTCCCATGGAGAATGCCCTGCCAGCAGCCCGTAGAAACAGGAAGCTTTGTCGGTGGAGTATCTGCACTAACCGCAAATTAGGTGGTGTCACTTATGGAAAGATTCAGTCTAATGTAGCAACGTGCCAGCCCATTATATGCCATTAAGGACTTATAAATTCAAAGTTTAAAACCAACCCATTTGTTTTAGTGTGGAATGTAACATGCAACTGGGGCAAACTACCCTGTTTTGCAAAGTACTGCTTACTAGTTGGGCAGCCACATTCTGCCAGCCTTCAATGTAAGGTGTAATTCATGTAAAACATATTATAGTAGGATGAGGTTGCTTTTTCTCTCTCCTGTTTCATTGGTAGTTTGCTTCTTTTTTGGCACTAAGTTAGATGGTGACTGTGAGCTACATGTGAAGTAGTGGCAGACAGGGCAGAACTGAGTTTGTATTTTTATTTCTATTAATCCCTTGGCTTTCTAACCATAATTAAAAGGGGGTGGATGTCCTGGGGCACTCCAGACACAAGTTAGAAAAACAAATAAAATTCAACAGCAGCTACAGAACCAAACAGCCTCCTTGACTTAAATGTCTCTTTACCCATGCATAGCTAAACTTCATCAGGCCCTAGGTATTATGATGTGTCAAGGATGTGTAGAAGGCTTTTTTAAAACTTGCATGTTGTAGTCTCTTAGGCAGTATTTTATATTCCTGACACTTCTTCCTTTTATTTTCTGGAAGTTGTTTTGGAGGCTGAGAGGCGTTCGGCTCATAAAGTGGCAGGATCTTTGCTAAGGATTCTCCTCCAGCTGGTTGAGAGGCCATTGAGAGAGAGGTTGTGATGTTGCACTCTATATGGATTTTATGAAAATATGCTAATGAGTGTGACTATAATGTAACTGGAATACGCTTCATGCAAAAGGTCTCTTGTCAAAATTTATAATCTACTGAGTGTATTCATCCTATTTGTATGAATGTATCATTGTATCTGAAACTAGAAATATGAAATATAACTCTGAGGGCCTATCATAATTATGCAAAGTGTGGGCCATTAATGGTGGTTTGCAATCTTGATGGCTCCCATTAACCTGGACAATTGTCTGTAGATGGCTTGTAAGTCTTCCTATATACCTGTGTGCTGGCAAGTGGGTAATGAAGTCTTACAGTGACGTGATCATGTCACCTGAACTGGAATCCATCTTTAACGTGGTGCTTTTCCATTTAGAAGGGTGCGGTGGGGACCCAGAGAGACAAAAGATTCCTGCCTTGTGCCAAAGCTATATAATGGGGTGGAACAGAACAAAGGGGGCTACAGTCATGAGAAATGCCCTAGCTACCACCTGAGCTGGAACAAGGGCTGTACCAGGGGAAAGGATTGTGCCCAGACTAGGAAGGCATCCAGTCTGGGAAAGAAACTTATTGAAACATCTCTGAGGGTGAGATTTTATCTGTGTTAAGTCGGTCTAATACAGTAAGAAACTGGTGTATTCTATTTTATTTTGCTTGGTAATTCACTTTGTTCTGTCTGCTACTACTTGGAACCACTTAAATCCTCCTTTCTGTATTTAATAAAATCACTTATTTATTATTTAATCCAGAGTATGTATTAATACGGGGGGTTGGGAAAGGGGAGGAACAGCTGTGCATCTCTCTCTATCAGTGGTATAGAGGGCGAACAGTTATGAGTTTACCTTGTATAAGCTTTATCCAAGATAAAATGGATTTATTTGGGGTTTGGACCCCATTGGGAGTTGGGCATCTGAGTGTTAAAGACAGGAACACTTAAGTTGCTTTCAGTTAAGTCTGCAGCTTTGGGGCACGTGGTTCAGACCCTGGATCTGTGTTGGAGCAGACTGGCGTGTCTGGCTCAACAAGACAGGGTGCTGGAGTCCCAAGATGGCAGGGAAAGCAGGGGCAGAAGTAGTCTTGGCACATCAGTTGGCAGGGTTTCTGTGATCCAACCTGTCACAGAGGTCTCTAAACAAAAAAGAATTTGAATAAAAATCCTTCTCCTTTTCACTCGCCGCTTCATGTTTCACTTCCTTGATACTTGGTACTTCTCCAATTCTCCATAGCCTTTCTGGAAAAAATAGAGCAGACTAGAAATTCAGTTTGTGTGTGTGAAAACCAAATTGAGACCACGTTTACAAGCCATAAAGGGAGAAACACTAAACTTTTTTTTTTTTTCCAGGCTTGTATTCTTATTTAAACATGGTCAGATGCCCTGGTGTGATACCTAAAGCTCTCTAGTGGATTAAGCTAAGATATGGGGTTAAGTATGTACAAAGATTGTAGAGTAAGGACAAAGGAGGCCGCTTCATGTCAGACTTGATACTTTGATTTCCTAGACCTAGGGAATACTTATGGCACAGATTGGCTAATACCAGGGGTTCTCAAACTGGGAGTCGGGACCCCTCAGGGGGTCATGAGGTTATTACATGGGGGGTCGCAAGCTGTCAACCTCCACCCCAAATCCCGCTTTGCCTCCAGCATGTATAATGGTATTAAATATATAAAAAGGCGTTTTTAATTTATAAGGGGGGGTCGCACTCAGAGGCTTGCTATGTGAAAGGGGTCACCACTAAAAAAGTTTGAGCCACTGGTTAATACAGTGCTTGCAAAGGGAGGAGGCAGACCATGTTACTTGTATGACTATTACTCCCTTGCCACAGTGTTAATGTTATCTGTTACTGTTTTTTTTAAACATTGTCAGAATGGTTCTTCTCTTTTACAATGAGGTTATTACAGAAGCCACCCAAACACTAATTTCATTTAAAGTTAAAGCGGTTAAATTAGTAAACTACATTTTGTGAACCTGTCATATCCAGCCACAGGGATAAGTTTAATATAAATGATAGCTACAGTTATTTCCTAACCCAGAGGAAGGAGGAAAGTCAAAACAAGTCATTAGGAGAAAACCTGACACTTTTCTCTCCTCCCCACCCCCCTTAAGTGTTTAGGTGAGCTTCTTTTGCAGGAGGTGAATGTATGAACATATTAGGAGCAGTCAGTGTCTCAGACATTAAAGTAGACTACATTTGGGGTTAACTTTTCTAATAGATTATACAAAGGTTTAAACAATTCTATGTATGAAAGAGAATCTCATACTTAAATATTAAGTTGTTGCACATAGTGTCTGTAGCCAGTTGTGCAAAGGCTTCCTCTTTCCAAACATCATATGTAATGATTCCTGGCTTTTGAGTTCAGAGGACCATACTGAAAACAGCAGGGTTAAATATTTAATTTTTGAATGTCTCAAGAAAAGATATATATAGAAACTGTTTCAAACACTCATCACCCTTTCCTCTTTCTTTTTGTGTTGGCTGCCCAGTGTACTCAATGCTACTGTTTTTGTGTTGTATTGAAGTTGAAAAATAGTAGTAAATGACTATGGGGAAAAATAGTCAACTTTAAAACAGAGAATTTGGCATTTAGTGTACCAACATGCATGAAGTGGAATTGACAGACTTTTAAAGGGGCCCACACTCAAAACGTAAGCTCCTTTAAAAAAAAAAAAAAAAAAAGTAGCTTTAGATACTGTCCCTAGGTTTCCTGCCATATTATGCTGTCTTTAATGTTGTCCTCTCCCTCATTGCTGTGTGAAAGGACCAAACAAATATGAAAATTCTGCATTTGACAACAATTCTTCATACAGTCAGAGTAAAGCAGAACATTTACAAAATACCTAGGTCTTTCTATTTTGTGCAAAAACACACATGAAAATACATAGTAACAAAACCCCCAAAACCTCAGCTTTATAAATAGTTTCACTAGGTGTCTTCTGGCATTCATTTTTGGTCACTCTTAATAGTGTGAGTTGTTAACACACTGCTTTGGGTGGGGAAGTTCACATGTACTGGATACTATTTCTAACTTCAGTCTGTCAGGTCAGTAAGACCACTTTTATTGTACGTAATGCTGTCTGTCCGCTATAGGAGTTGCCAGTTATTTTAAAGAAAAAATTATTGGAAACTTTATAGGTCTAAAAATGTGTAGAAAATATCTATGCATGCGTACCTGAATCTTTCTGCTTAGACTTTAGTTGCCTTCCTGTGAACTAAGAGTTGAATAGAGCTTTCTGTTTTCAAGAACTCTTTGACATCACAAGTCTCGAATACTGTAAAAGAAGCCCTCTTTATTGCATTCTAGACAGTGCCGTAGATACAGAATCTAGCCACAGTGACTGAAGTGTGAAAGTTGCTTTTTTTCCCCCTCTGTTACTGTAAGTTGCATGGTTTTGTTTAGTGTAATGTTTGCAAATCTTAAAAATGAGATCTTCTGATATTTTTCTTAGCGTAGGGCTGAGCTAAAGTCAAGAGCCACACTGTCAGATTTACTTTTTTTCATAATCAGCATTGCAGTAATGACAACACAGTAAAACAGATTGCACTTCAGTTCTAAATCCTTAGTTTGTCATCTTAATGTTTCCAAATATTGTTTCTGTGTAGCAATTTCTTGTGCATTATCCCCCAAGTTTCTGTACAGAGCCAATGTCAGACAGAAATCTAGTCAGTTTGAAAAAAACAAAAAACCAAACTGACGGTACTACCCTTTTTTTCTGGATCCTCCTGCTAACATTTGTAGTTTTACATCTATGCTTTCCTAATGCTTAAAGATGTATTTTCTCTCACTTGGTGAGAGAGCCACACAGGAATCAAACTAGAAAAACCAAAAATGTTTTCTGATATTTCAATTATAAAAAAATCTTAGATTTTACTTATAACAATTAATACTCAAAAAGGGTGCTAAATTTCAGTAACCCTTTGAAAGTCTGTATTAGCTTCAGATGAAGAGGAGAGATTTGATGATCCTGAGTCAAGCTATTGCATGTAGATACTTTTTGGCATGCCTACAATGCAGTCACTAAAACATGTAGTGTGGTACATTAACTACAGAGATACCGGCTTTTATTTTTGTCTTAAACTGTCATGTTTTGTATTAGTTAGAGGATGATTGACTACTTCTGACATATAGCAGGTTATTGCTTTGGGCAGAAGATGGTTCTGGAACTTGGTGGGGTGAGAAGATGATACAAGAACATAATTGTATAATGGTTAGGTGGAAACAGCATGTGGACATAACTGTTAAAAATTTCTGCATTGTGTAGTGCTATATTCAACCAGTTTGCTTTTATCAAGATTCAAACAAGTCGTTTTTGTTTTTTTTTAATTGTGTATGTTGCAGGATAACTAATGTATTATGGAGGGATTGTTAGTGTCTCAATACTACTTAATATTACATTACATCAAACCATACTTTAAATACCTTGTGGTAGATGTAAAAACACATTCTGATCAGAGCCAAAATTACTACATCATTTATGGTGGTAAGGACTTAACTTTCAGTTAAGTATAAGACATACCTAAATGGTTTTAAAAAAAAAAAAAAAAAAAGAGAGAAATTGTAGTTTGTCTCATGTTAAATGGCATCCAGGTTCTTGGTCTTAACCAACTGACTGAGCCCATTGCTGAGGTTTCAGCACTGACACAGCACAAAGATTGCTGGATCCCTCCAGGTCTACCTAACAGTGCCAGAACTCTGGCATCAGATTGACTTTAGTGAACCAGTAGTGGTTCAGTGATCTCTAAGTGGTACCAAGGTCCCTGCATTCATCTGGATCAACAGAGTCCAGTGCCTAGCATTTGTCATTAAAGTGGTCTGCAGCACACTATATTGAGTATTAATGTCCCCATACCAGTCTGGGTCATCTTTGTCTAGGTACCAGGATTTTAATACCTTTGACTTTTGTAAGCACTTGCTTGAAGCGGTCTAAGTGAAGTGGCATTCAGTCTCTAGGCCTGTCTCTGACAATCTGGTGCTGAGGATCCAGTACAACTGACTGTCGTGGGCCACTTGCTTGAAGTGGCTTGGTGCACAGATGTCTCTAGTTTTCCCCCAGTGTCAAAGATCCAGCATCAGTGACTGGTGAACCACTAGTGTGAGGTTTTGTACTCAAGTGACAATGGGATCATGGGATCCATCTGAGTCCACATAGCTAGCTGCCAAAGATATAGCACCAATAACTTGGCTAAACCATTTGTCAAAGTGGCTCGCTACTACTAGACACATATACCCAGGTCCTTGAGTTTGCGGATAGTCAGTAGCACTGAACCCAGCTGACAATCTCTGAAATGTCACTTAGTAAAGTGGTGTTATCCCCATCATGACTGTCACCAAGTTCACTGACATGGAAACACTGGCTCACTCAGGAGCTGAAGTCCAGCTCCCTTGATTTTGTGGAACTATCAACTCTGGGCTTAGCAGTCCAATGCTAAGAATTTAACATTGCAGGATCAGGAAAATTGCATGCTGTGAGCCTGTCTCGCATAAGTGGCTGATAGTCCCCAGAGCTATCTAGATTGAGTCCGGTGCTGAGAACCTGGCATTGTTGATTGCTGTTCTTATGGGTGGCACCAGAGTCACCTGGTCTGCTGTGGACTACTGAGTTGGCACTTAAAAACTGGGTTTCCTGTCTGAGTCTTTTTGGTATCAGATGCTTAACCTCTGAGTAGTGTTTACATGAGACTGTCAACAATAGCTTTCTCCCAGGGCCTGCAGGGATAGTCGGCTGAGGCTCTGGGGCAGAGGTGGGCACACTACGGCCCATGGGCCACATCCGGCCCGTGGGACCCTCCTGCCTGCCCCTGAGCTCCTGGCCCAGAAGGCTAGCGCCCCCCCCCCCCCCCCCCCCCCCCC
>NW_020664376.1:3159447-3206353 GCF_002925995.2 Terrapene triunguis
CTGCCTGGAGAGCCAGTGGCTGGCGGCGCTACAGCCACGCCGCTCAGAGCACCAGGTCAGGCAGCCGTGCTGCCCGGCTGGAGCCAGCCATGCCACCACGCAACACAGAGCACCGGGTCAGGCCGCAGCTCTGCAGGTGCGCTGCCTGGCAAGAGCTCGCAGCCCCGCTGCCCAGAGTACTGCGCCGGCCTTTACATAATTGTGTGTTGCTTTGCAGTGCTCTTTTTGCTTTCACTTAATAGAATAAAGATTGCTTTCAAACCAACACAACTCCTTTTTTATTAAAAAAACAACCACCGGAGGAGAGAGTCAAATGACAAAAATACATCAGTGAGGAGGGGCATGGGGGAAGAGAAGGTTTCCAGAGGAGGAGGGGTCCTGGGACAGCTACGGATTTGTGTATGTCCAAGGATCATACCTAACCTTCTGCTTTGGAGTACAATGCACCCAGTGCTATACTTCAGCAGGGCCAAACTGCAGAGGGATGGGTATTGAGTGCAGTGGGTAGTGGGAGTCCACACGGCTGGACTGTGAGGAGTGGAATACTGCAGATAGAGTGTGGAGCCAGGAGGTTGATAACAGTATGTTGGTGGTGTGGGGGGGTACATGGAAAAGAGTTTGGCGACAGCGGCTGCAGGGGAGGGCACGCACGGAGCTGCTCGGTTTGAAAAGCTAGTATCGCCTGGAGCATGTCCACTTGGTGCTCCATAATGTTGAAGAGCCACTCCGTGGCTTCTTTCTGGTGTGCCGCATTCTCCTTTCGGTCCCTCTTCTCGCTGTCCCACCACTCCTTCAATTCCTGTTTCTTGGCAGCAGAGTACATCATAACCTCATGGAGAAAGTCCTCCTTAGTTCTTCTTGGCCACTTTCTAATTCTGCGCAGCCTTTCTGCCGCTGATAACCTTGGGAGCCCAGCCTCCCTCTTTGTTATCTCTGTGAAGTTTAAATGCAACATTTTACAGAAGCAGTATTGTTTGCAACACAGACAACACTGATTCAGTGCTTTAAAACGCAGCCAGTACTCTCACACCAGTCACTAGCTGTCTGACCCCAGGCAAGTACACACAAGACCCCCAAAATGGGGAGTAGCCCCAGGGGCAGGGTAAATCACTCTTCCTGGACCCTGCTGTACACTGGGCATGTGGCTTTTGGGTAGAGCCAGCACTGTTGGTGGGGCCTGATAATCATTCCTGTCCCCACACTTTGCACAGGAGGTGATTATGGAAGATATCTCGCTGCTGAGGGTGAGCAGGGAATCAAGTGAGGGTCTTCTCCAAGCCTGCGGCTTCTGCCCTGGCCCCTATGTGGCTTGCCTGTGTGCAGCAATGCCACCCTCCCCACCCCCCAGTGATCGCAAAGTAGCACGGGAAGGTTACGTTAATGGGGCAAGAAACAAAGCAGCTCTGCCGAGGAACCTGCGGCAGTGGATTGACCAGTATCTCCATGAGCGTTTCCTGGAGAACTCTGAGGGAGATTCCCGTGAAGTGAGGGAGTGTATCAATAGCCTGTTCTGTCGCTCAGACTAGGCATGTGGTGGGAGACAAGCCTGCTTTCTCCAACCCTCCTGCCCCCAACAACTCGCTTCAGCAATTTCCCCAAATCAGATCCACTTACCAGGGGCCTCCTCTCCTGTTTACGCTTTGCCAAGATCCGATAGCTGTGACTGGCTAAACTCCTCCGGGGTAGAAAAGAGCTCCTGACTGCATGCATCTCTGGCCTCCGAGTCATCCTCTGGGTCCCCCTCACCCTCTTCGTCCAAGATTTCCTCCTCCTGGCTTAGTCCACTCTCAACTGGCACGCGAGCCAACAAAGTACACAGGGGCCTTCCCAGTAGAGGTGGGGTTGCCACTGAGTGTCGCGTCCAGCTCTGTAGAACTGGCAGCTCGTGGGTGCAGCACCAGAGCGGCAGTTTGCCTCCCGCGCCTTGTGGTAGGCGTTCTGCAGCTCCTTCACTTTGATCCGGCACTGCAATGTGTCCCGGTCATGGCCCCTTTCTGTCATGCATCATGAAATCTGTAGGTATCATAATTCCTACGGCTGGAGTGCAGCTGGGACTGCACAGCCTTCTCTCCCCAAATGCTGATGAGGTCCAGCAGCTCGGCATTGCTCCAAGTGGGGGATCGCCTGGTGCGTGGAGCAGGCATGGCCACCTGGAAAGATGTGCGGAGACCACTGCACACATCATCGAGCAAACAGGAAGGGGACTTTCAAATTTGCAAAGGAATTTATGGGGTGGATATGACGGTTGGTCACCTGAGGGCAGGGCAGTAGAGTTCAAACCGATGACCAGAGAGGTGAGAACAGGCATTGTGGGACACCTCCCGGAGGCCAATCACAGCACTGTAATCACCACGGTGTCTACGCTGGCACCGCAGTGCTGTAGCCCTGGCACAGAAAGCTCTATGCCTCTCCTCGGGGTGGTTTTTTATTTTTATTTTTTTAGAGTGCTACAACTGCGCAGTTTCTGCGCACTAAGTGGCTTGGCAGTGTGTACACCTCTGGAGGTACAGTGCAGAAAGCTGCTTTACTGTGCAGAAACTTGCCAGTGTAGATGGGGGGGGGGGGGGGCTTAGTTCTCAGCATGCATACATTTGACCTTACTAGTGCTGTTGCACTTCAGACTCTCTTCAGTGAATCCGAAAGCACCGAGGGAATTTTGTGAGGGGAAAATTTACATTTTTGGGAAGTTTAAAAGCACTTCTGTGCAACTTGCCTCTTCCACCCTAGTTTCAGTTAACTTGGTCTTCATTTTTTGCTTTGCAATTTTCCTATAAAGGAAATTGACAAACTTCATGTTGTGACACAATAAAATCAAGGCAGTTAATTTGTGTTGCAACAATGCTTCTTTTGCATTTAACAATGCGCTCTCTCTCTCGCTCTCTCTGGCATGTGAAATGTTAAGCACAATTGAGCACTCAATTCAGGAAGTCACAAGCTGACTGTTCATTCAGTCTTAACACATATGGAAGGGTGCTTGATTATGACTAAGTGATTCAGGAACACTTGTTTCCACTAAGTCACTGTCACTTGAGGTTGAACTACAAATTAGATTAAGCTTTATCGAATGACACACTCTTTCTAGTTTTACACAGGTTTTTAAGAAAAACTAATTGTATTGAAATATGGTATGTCTACATGACTTCCTAAAGATTTCTGAAGCTGCATTATTTTGAAGTCTATATATATTAAAACAAACAAACAAGCATATATTCATGCTGAACAGTGGAAGTCATAACTTCCATCTTCTCCTTTCTTGGAGAGATCTTATCCTTTTGTTTCCACGCTCCATAGTAACAGTTTATCCCAAGACTATCCAAATTATTCCCTTGAAGTCTTCTATTAAATGCTTGCAATAAATATGAGCAAATGTGTGGTGTTTTTTTTTTTTTAACACTTCAGGTTCTCTGAATGCATTCTGAGACCTGCCACTGCTCTCTAGTCCACTTAAGTTCAAATCACAATAACATTTGTACCATTCCTGCCCAAAACAACTGTTAGGCTTTGAAACAGCACCACAGAGTGTAGTTCATGGAGTCTCCCTGGCTCTGTACAGTCCCTTTCTTGAAAGTCTCTGGAATGGTCACCGGTATTCCCCTGCTTTTCTCTTCTTGGCTTCCAGTTGTGGTGTAGTCTGGAGTGGTGTGCATTTGGGGGGAAGAGTCCTGAAATTTGGTCTCTGTAATCATAATTGTTCGTTCTTTACTGATGAAAGTGTTTTCCTAATACTTATTAAACTTGTATGATGTGGTAATGTCTAGAGTTCAGCTGGGTTTGGGCCCCATTATTCTAGGCACTGTACAGACATAGAAAACAGTCTATGCCCCAAAGAGTTTGCAGTAGTCTGAAAGCTAAGCTTATCTCCTTGTCACGGGGCTGTCTGTGTTAAGGCCTGCCAGCACAGTTTAAGAAGACTAGCCAACTTGAGTTTAGGAGGAAAAGGGAAGAAAACTTTAGAAAGAACACTCCTCAGTGGCTGCATGTAGCACTCCATCAGACTAATTTTCTCTCTCTAGCTATCTACCATGTAAAAAATACATTTTTCTTGAAAAGATTATTCAACTTCCTTACTGAAGTCTTCAGTTTCAACATCTATTTTGGATAAATCTCTTCTAGGATTTCCAGAGTGAGGAAGGATATTCTGGCAAGAGGCATTTCTGGATCTCGGCTCACTCGTGTCTATACCATTTTTCCTGCATTGTCTATGTAACCTTCTAAAATTGCATAGAGGGAGGTTATTCTTTTTGGGAAAAATAGGACATATAATACTCCTAAATCTGACTATATAGAAGTTGCTCTCTTACTAGCTTTTAGAATTACTAACAGCTTGGCAAATGCTCCAAGGCTATCAGGCTGACACTGGATATAGTATGGAGTTGAATGCCAGGCTTTTGATGTGACCTCTCATGTAAGAATATCCTACACTTTCAAGTGTTAAGTGTTCAACTACTGTAAGATGCCATTTTAACACATACACACGAGGGCAGAATGGAAGCTGCTGTAACACTTAAACTTTCTTTACTCTTATGTAGCAAAAGCTGTAACCTCAGTTATCTTGCAGTATAGCATTTGTTTCTGTTAAGTTCACTTCCAAACCATAAATTGTAATTGGCTGATAATTAGTCATTCTCTTAATTGGATGAAGAGTCCTGTTTTAATGAACAACTTCTTTTTTTTTTTTTTTTTTTTTTTTTAAAAAGGTGGCCCTCCTGAACAAGAGAGAGTAATGTCAGGAGACAGAGGTTATAAAGCTGCCTTTGTGCCAGCCCAGCCAATGTTTGTCCACAGTCTCAATTAGAAAATCTGCATTTTTTTTATTAGCTATAGAGTATACAGTATAGAGTAACAGTTTCCTGCCTTGTGACATTGCAGGCTAGAGAGGGATAACTTTTTAACAAATGCAAAATATGCTGATCAAAATATTGCCCAAAGCTTCCTTGCCAGGGATCAGGCAGAGAGGTAGTGGAAGAAAAGACAAGCTGAAAAGCACGAAGACCCATGAGATGTGGATATGCTGACCAGTATCTATGATAGATTTCTATTTCAGCAGCACCTAGGGTACATTGTACAGTGTGCAAACTACAGTATAAAAACATTGGCAAAGGGATTGTGCGCTCTTTGTAAGACGATCCATAGACCAGGCAGAGAAAGGGAGGGAGAAGGAAAAGATTGCCATCGCATTGTATAGCTGAGGCACTGAAGCATGTTTTCCCCAAGATCATACGGGAAATTTGTGGTAGTCAGGAATTGAATCCAGATCTTTTAATGAAGGCACTGGCAGACCATCTTTCTGCCTCCCATTACCTTGACAAAATCCCAGACAAAAGTCTCTTCTGAAGAGGGGTGTCCTGACCAGTTCCATGACCCTCAGTCTCTGATTGAATTTAGTTTGTTCCGGTTTCTCTGCTTGTTCTTAATACCAGCTATTGCTTTTGTCACTTTTAAAACTATTGTTATATATTTTTCCTAGGTTGATCCCAAAGACTACACGTTTTCTGGACTTAAGGACGAAACTGTGGGTCGTTTACCTGGAAAAGTTGCAGGGCAACAATTTGTCATTCAGGACTGTGAGAACTGTAATATCTACATTTTTGACCATTCTGCTACAATCACTATTGATGATTGTACAAGCTGCCGAATCTTTCTAGGACCCGTAAAAGGCAGTGTGTTTTTCCGTGACTGCAAAGATTGTAAATGCGTAGTGGCGTGCCAACAATTTCGCACCCGGGACTGCAGAAAGTTGGAAGTATTCTTGTGCTGTGCCACCCAACCCATTATTGAGTCATCCACAGGTATGAAATTTGGCTGTTTCCAGTACTACTATCCAGAGCTGGCTTTACAATTCAAAGATGCTGGACTGAGTATCTTCAATAACACATGGAGCAACATCCATGACTTTACACCAGTGTCAGGAGAAAACAATTGGAGTCTTCTACCTGAAGATGCCATAGTTCAGGATTATGTCCCCTTTCCTACATCTGAGGAACTAAAAGTAATCAGAATTTCTACAGATACCATGAAGAGCATAATTCCAATAACCCGGGGTGGGAGGCAGAAGAGCAGTGAAGAATCATGTCTAGCAGTTTTCTTCGCTGGAGACTACACAACTGCAAATGCTAGAAAGTTAATTGATGAGGTAAGACACCTTTTTCTATTTCCAGCTTCTTGACTTTCCAATTTCATATCTTTTTGGAATAAATTGCAAATTCTCATAGCTTATTGAAGTGAAGATACTGAAGTTCAAACTGGCTTGCTTCTGGATGTCTACTAAAACACTTTTCAGTATCTAGTTTTGGTGTGTTGAAAAAATGTGAAACGATGACCCCAAACTTGTTTTTCATGATGCATTTTTTTGCATTGATTTGGGTATTTATAATGTACCCATAACTGCCATCTGAACATGAGCTGAGATTGTTCAATCTTATTCTGATACCTATCGAACTTGAGGGATATATGGGAGCACTAAAAGTAACTTTTAAAGTGCCATTTTACGTGCACAAGTAATTTATTTGTACTTGGGTAAGAGTCCAATTGGAAGCTTTCTTGAAAGTGTGGATACAATATCTTTACATAGCTTCTCTCTACAGAGAAGTTTTTTCCTTTTTAGAACTAAAACCATAAACTTGTGGATGGCTTTTTAAAAAAAAAAAAAAAAATCTTGACTAGTAGGTAAAAGCCAAATGCTGTAGTTGTGGGTTAGAGAGGAGCCTGATCCGGGTTTGGTGTCCGTTGCAGCTAAAGAAAAGCTAATGGTGTTAAACACCTTTGCAAGTCAGGCAGTTAGCTTCAGTAGCATTTGTAGATGCTCAGCACATGTAGTTTCAAATTAAAAAATGTACAAGAGAAAACTTTAGTTTCAGGTAGGGGAATAGAACAGAAGCAAAGATTGGATGTTTTCTTTTCATTCCATTCAATCTTCAGGTGTGGTGAAGAAAGTGCTTTCCCTTTGTAAACTAGGGAAGAAGAGAATAAATTGAGGTGCTTTAATAGTCAGAGGGGAAAATTGTGTATTCTATTCCCATGTAATTTATTTGGACTTCTGCTTTCAGAAAAGCCAAACATCTGTCCTCACTATATGAATGATATTAACAGCTGTTTTTAACATGGGTACCCTTGTTTATTAACAGATGACTGGCAAAGGCTTTTTGTTGGTTCAGACTAAGGAAGTTTCAATGAAAGCAGAGGATGCTCAAAGAGTGTTCCAGCAGAGTGCATCTGACTTCATCCCTTTGCTTGAAAAAGGTAAGGCTTCTTAAAATATCACTTAAAAGGTCTCTTTTTGGTTTTGTTCCTCCCCTCCCCCCCTTCTGACACTTAAAACTCAGTTTCTAGTCCATCTTAGTTAGTGTATTCCCTCTGGCTGTAGATAATACTTCAAAAGAAGGGAAATAGTTTGAGCCGCAGGAGCAGTACAATCTATAGCTCACTGAAATCAATGGGAGGTCTTTCTATTTTCTTCAGTAGGCTTTGGATCAGGCCCGAATGAAGTGGTGAATTCCTTCCTGATCCCTCCAGGCAATGCTCCAAAGGGGATCTAACCCAGTGTGGTTTCCTTCTAGTGACAGGACCACATGGGTCTAAGGCTATGGCAACCTAAATATCTAACAGACCTTGTTCTCTTAGCTTAGGAAATAAATTCATGCTTTTAGATCCAGATCTTGCATGTTCAGTCCCTGCTGCTGGCAAACCACAAAAGTGTTGTATTAAATCTGTAATTCAAAAAGAAAAAAGCTAGAGCTTGGCATGGCAGACCAAAATAGAATCCCAGTTTGTCATTAGCCATGATTCGCTGCCGTTAAAGGATTTAAAACAGAAGCGAATGCTGTTGAAGACCACTAGCTTCAAAGTTAGTGTTTATATTTGTAAGTGGTGAAGTAGTCCCATTGTATACATTCTTTGGAGAAATCAAATGCAGCCATAGTGAGCAGTTAAGCATAGATTTTAGTCTTCCTAAAGCTTAGCATACAAACTGCTTTATGTTGTTTTCTGCAAACATAGAATAGCAAAAGCTAAATAGCAAATTTCTGAAGGACTAGGTCCCAATCCTAATGAACTTTGAGCCATCTCACAGCTGTCCATCAGTCAGCATGAATAAGAGTCTCAGTACTATAAGACTTTCCTTCATTTTCTGGTCCGTTTATGACCAACTGCTTTTCGAGAAATTCAACTGGAAATCTGCATTGTTCAGTTGTTCCTACAGCAGCTGTTTTTCCAATATGGAATTGCAGATGTTTTCCTTTGTACACATCTTTTTTTCAGACAACTTTTGTATTTTCACAGCTCCATTACTAACCCTTGTCCTGGCGGATGATGGTTGCAGTAGGAACTCTGAGGTTTTATGTGAACAAAACTCAGGGCTCTGAAAGGGATAAAGAAAACAGCCAATCTCTAATCTTCCATTTAAGATGGAAATCTAAAAAACATTATTAGAAGTGAAACTCTCTTTGTAGGTCCTGTTGTTGCTTTGGAGTTTAATGGAGATGGTGCCGTAGAAGGATGTCGAAGCATTATAAATGATGTCTTCAGTGGAACCAAGGTGAGCTATGTTTTCTCTTGAGGAAATAATTATGACCAGAACCTGCCTGAAAAATATTTCATGATCTAGAAACCTTATTTTTCATTTGCTAAAGTTTTGTCAGCCAGCAAGACCTGAAAACATCAGTCTTAATTTTTTGAAACTCACATAGAACTTAATTTACTCCAAAGAAAAGTACACTCACCAGCGGGAAGTAGGAAACTTTCCCTGCCAAGTGAAGAGGGGATGCTAAATCATCAATTTCTGAAGAACTTAAGCTTTCTATTTAAAACTTGTGGTTGCAAAAATAACTTACCTAATGTACAGTAAGGCAGGGCTGTGTTCTGGGACTTACAAAGTAGACCATGCTGGAGCAATCTGCTCTTAATTCTTGGCTGAGAAGTAGGATGAGACTGCTGTTTTTCCTGAAGAGTGATCCTAGATACCTTTCAAGGTTCTACTGTATTTGTAAGACAGTCATGGTGATAATCTAAAGATGTACCAAGGTTTTTCCCTAGAACTTAAACATCCTCATAGTTTAGCTTTCTCACACCACATGACCATTTTCCAGATAGCTTCCTCTTCATTTGTTCTAATAATGCTTTCTCTGGGATAGTGTTTGTAGTTTGTCTAAGTTCTTAATACATGAACATTTCAAAGGAGATGCATCATATGATACAGCAAGAAACTGGATAATATCCCAATAACCTTTAATCTGTTCGCTTAGCTTTTTTTATACCTCTTTGGGGCATACATTAAGCTAAGGGTATGTCTACACTGCAAACCTAAGTCAACCTATATTAGGTTGACTTACAACCACTGCAGTAATTACATATGCATGTCCACACTACCCTCCTGGGGTCAGTGTTGCGCATCCTCATGAGGAGTGCTTCCTCTGAACTAAGATGGGCAGTGTGGGGAGCTGAGAGCCTGGTCTCTCAGCTGCTGCCCCACAGGTTCCTGGGCTCCTGGTGGGCTAGCCCCCACCCCCATTCCCCACCAGGAACCAGGGGAAGCCACCTGGGGCTTCCTGTCCCTGGGGAGCAGGGTTTAGCTGCCCTAGCTTCTCGGGCCCCCCTGCCTGGCTCCCAGCCTGGGGGCAGGAGCAGTAGGAGGGAAGCTGCTGGGGCTTGCTGCAGCTGGGAGCGGGGTCCAGCTGCCCAGCTCTCCAGGGAGTTGGGGGAAGCTGGGCTCTAGCTGCCCAGATTTCTTGTCCGTTTCATGGCTCCTGCCCTGAAATTGACAAGACAGCCAAAGTTGGGTGTAAGGGATGCAATGTTTACACAGACACTGTGATGCCTCTTGTGGAGGTGGAGTAGTTATATCGGTGGTGTAGGGCACTTACATGGACAGGAGGAAATCTGTAGTGTAGACACTGACAGAATTAGCCCTAAGGTGCCCAAAACTACTCCTTAGTTTTCCTCAAAAGAACAACTCCTTGACTTATTCAATCTGCCCAGTCTTTTGTTAGCAGCCTTTAAGTTGGTTTATTGTGAGAAGATGCCAACTTTTCAAGACCATTTTTCTTTATCCATTGTCATGAGCAATGTTCCTTCTAATTTTTTTTCCATAAGTGTGTGGAATGAATTTTATGTGCACCAATATCAAGGTAATGTGTGGATGTGCGCCACCAGTAGAAACAAAAAACCTGCATATAATTTTTTTTTTTTAAAGTTACCATAGGGATAATTACTCCAGCCAGGACAGGTTAGGCATTTTAGAACTCACTATTCAAAGAATTTTATTTCTCTTATGCTTAAATTTATGAAATGCACTGACCAGTCAAAACACTAAAATAACACTTTAGAAGAATAAAATTACAGAGAATATATGTGCATTGCAGGAAGTACCAAGAAGTAACAATAACACAAGTATGTGTTGGGAGGTGTGCGTGTGGCTGTCTCTTTAAGCACAGTGGCAGTCACCAGAGAGCTCATTCAGACCTCAGCAGCTCCATCCTGCTCTTGAATCCTGCCCCCCCATCCCCACTCTGCAGAGATGGGGTACATGGGCAGGGGTGGGAAGGGGGATACCCTGACATCAGCGCCCCCCCTCCACTCTGCACAGCAAGCAGGAGGGTCCCGGGAGCAGCTGGGCAGGGGCTCTAAGGCAGATGGCAGGAGCAATGCGACTGCAGAGCAGCAGGGAGGAGGGGCACCTGAACACACATCGCTGGATGCGCGTGGCTCTGCTAATCAAGTGCGCGGGACTGGATTGATTCTTGGGTGACCGCACAACTTAGAGGGAACATAGTTCATGAGATCAACCATAGCATAGCCAGGCTTAAAACCAAACCAACGTAGGTCAATGAGACTGAGAAATCCAGATAGTTCTGATGTAGCCTTGCTACAACTTTATTGACTTTACCCAAAGAGGAAGTTGCCTTATGAATTTCTTAGCATAGAGTTGCTTGAGCAGTGGTCTAAAAATTGCTTCTTTGAGATGCTGGCATGCTTTTCTCTGGAAATGAGGTTGAAGTTGGTTGGCTATTCCCAGTTCCTTATTCTGGGTTACAGTTCCTTATTCAAAGGCTGAAGCGGTTTCAGTTATTATCAAATTGAATTACTTCTGAAAATGATATGGAATGGCATGTCATGATGTTGGGTGTGGCCATGGACAGAGTATTAAAGTCCCCTTCCCCAACACTGTGTATTGTTCAAATTCTGATTACGTAGCTAATTTAACATGTACAAATGAGACAACCTCTGGACTACCTTCAAGTAGCATGTCTGTGCCATCAATTCGAGTCCTAAATTGGAAATGACACCCTGCTTTCTCACTTAAAGCTGATTTCTACACACAGCACTCTTCCCTGGAAAACTTCATGCTCTCATCCATGTGAAAATGCTTGTTGCATTGAATAAGTAACTGGAACATTGGGTTATCTGAGAAATGTTTTTGTTTGCACATAGTCCAAAGACCATTTACATAATAAAACAAGCATTTGCGTAATGAAGGATTTTTTCCATAATTTAACTTTTAAAATGCATATTATGAAATATATTTCATGTCCCTTTTAGTAGGAAACACAACTTTTTAATTATGGAAATAACCAACTTCAGACTTGCTTCTGCAAGGAGGTATTCTCTGCTTCAGAAATGGTTCTAGCACCACACTGCTGGCCTTCACCAACCAGCTGGGGCATGGATCAGTTTACATCTCTTGCTCAGGGGTATGCAGAATGTGCCACTGACTGAAACTCTATCAGGAAAAACTCACCACCTCCATACACTTATCTGATACCATGGAGAGCACGCTTGGATTCTAAACAGGTTATTTTATCTGCTAGATTTGAAGAGTGCTGTTAGAAATACTTAATTTGGACACTGGGTGTAAACAACTGTTAACTAGATTCTTCACCTGAAACAATTTTGGTCACCACTCTGGATGTTTGTAGGGGTAAAGAAGTCATTCATTAGTTGCACAGCCACAGTTCACGCTTACAAAAACTTCTGGTAAGTGGTCTGACTTTAGACTGAAATTTCTGCCATAGGTGTATTATTCACATTGGAAGAAGTTAACTGTTAAGGTATTGGACTTCACTCAGTTCAGTTACTGGCTGTACCATAGGCTTCCTTTGTGACGTTGGACAGTCACTTAATCTCTCTGTCGAAGATTTCCATTTTACAGATGGGGGTTATACTGCTCCCCAGTTCTTTGTCTTGATACAAAGCTTTTGCGGTCTGTCTGAAAACCATGATGTCCTGTGAGGACAAGTGTGGGAGGAAAACGGTCTTAAAGAGCCATTGTATTCATGGCCAAAAATGGATCATGATATCCAACCAAAGCATTAATAGATCTATTAGCTATTATTCCTTATTGGGTGTCAGAGGGCTCCATGTTAACTGGACTCTGAAAGTGGGTCATCAAAACAGGCCTTTTGCACTGACAGGAGAGGGGTTTATCCTGATATCAAAATGAAGGAGGGTAGTGGTTGGCCCAATACAAGAACACAAACCCTTCTCTCCAATCTCATCTCAAAACTAAGATTGAGAGCTGGAGTTGAGCTTGATGTTAGCTGGGACAGTGTTATGTTCTAGTATGGTGATCCTGAGATGTTTGAGCTTGCATGATCACCAAGAATTATCAGTCTCTAACTTTGATACCTTGGATAACTCAGTTAACTGAAGTACTCAGTCACTGTACATTGTCATTTAGTCACATCTTAACTTCCTCCTAGGGTGCATAAAATAGACTCTCTAAAATCCAGCTTTGGGTTGGAAGACAAACTTGCTTTTTAAGGCTAGATATAAACTGCCAAACCATTTCCCTGATAACTTACATTGCATTGTTTTAGATATATCTTGGCTGCCTGATGGATGCAGGCAGGCCTAGTTAATTTACTAAAATCAATATTTTTTTCCCCAACTATTTTCAAGGACACAATTGGAGTTTTTTGTAAAATTTTAAATATTAAACAATTTGGATGTTGGCAAAAAGTGGAAGCCACTTTTGCTGAGAAAGTACTTCTGAAATTTTGAAAATATACCCAAGGAGGTATATCTGGGAGAAGAGGAGAGAAATGCCTTTCTCAGTTTTGTGTGGCTTGGGAGGGAGGGGAAAGTGGTGGAGTACTTGCTCTGCTTCCTTAAGGAGTTTGATGGTACCTAATAGCTTTTCTTCCCCCTACAGGATGATGGTTGAAGTGACTTTTAAATAGTCTAGTCTAAAATTTTAAAACTGTGTTTTAGGATGGACTGCTTAAACAGGAGCTATTTTCTAAAAGGGAAAGATCGTTTTGCTTGACAAACGAAGTCTCGAATTTCTTTGCTCCATATACTGAGTCCTGAAACTATTTTAATTTCCTTTCAAAAATGAATTCTGCCTGTTATATGAATAAATCTCTAGAAATACAAACATTTCTGTAATGTAAGGCTCTTGAATGAGCAGAGATGACTTGCATTTGTATATATCAGTGACAAGTAACTACTTCCTTGTTTAAAATGTATAGGTTTTTGCATCGGAGAACAAAGCTTCTGCCTCTCAAGATGTAGACAGCTTCTACAACTTTGCTGACATGCAGATGGGAATGTGAAATGTGACTTGAAGATGTTCTTCTGCATGGCCTGTCTCACCACTTGGATATAGCTTTGGTTTGACTGTGTAATGCTGCATTAGTAGCAAAAGTGTGTTTTGTTGTTGTTTTTCTGATTGACCTTTGTATTGCATATGTTTTTTATAAAAGGAATTGGTAAATTTAATACTGCATCACGTGAATTACAACGAACAATGTAGTTTCACATGTACATGTGATACTTATGTACCACTTAAACAACACACACTTTCTAGTAATTTATGATTATAGTGAAACTTTAATTATATTCTGATGTGAACATTCCTCAAATCTTTTAATTTGTAGGATTTTTAGAAAGTAGGTACAATGCTAGACCACATTTTATGTATTTTTAAAAAAGTCATTTCTTAACTGAAACACATTGCTGCCGGTATGTGTCAATGGTACGTTAGAGAAGGTAACTTGTAGAATTCACAGTACTTTCCCATATGCAAAATTATCTTAATCAGGAAAAATGTCATTGCTAACTGATCTAAAGTTTCTTAAATTGCTTTCTTTTAAATAGCATGCTTTCACAGTTGACTTTACTCTGCTTCAGTCTTTGTATTCATAAAAAAATTCATTGCACCAAGTGTTCTATACCAGATAGTCTTAAATGTTAATGTACTATACTAACATTAATTTTAATTACATTAAAAATAGTGTAAAGAGCCTGGGAGCTATGCTGCAGACGCTTTGTACCCTCTCCTCCCAGCCCCCCATTTAGGAGTGTCTCCAGTGGTATAGTGGCTCCTGTCTCATCCCTCTTTTGGGCTAGTGTAGAAGATAAGCCTGAGGCTTCCTTACAACCCAGCTGCCGTAATGGGTCTTTGACAACTGCCATTGTTTAGACCACACCACAGCCTAGAATCGGGGAGATCGTTTTAAAGCAGTGTTTGGATGCATGCACCTCCACTGAGTGTGCTCCTCCATCATGATGAAGGATATGGACACAAGGTCTCTAGTGGCTGCAGATAATTGACTGTAAAACTAACATTAGTCAGTTACTTCTAGAAACAGACAGAGAAAGCATTAATTTGAGACTAAAGGAATGTAACTTTTTTTACTATAGCTGTCTGACTTGTAGTTTTTTTTAATAGATGAGCTATATAGTGTTCCTGGTGGTATTTACTAGATACATCATTTCAGCATAAGAACGTTCACTACAACGTAATGAATCTTAATGCATACACATGAGAATATTGGATCCTCAACATTCAGATTGAGTTTCTGCAAGGTTTTACAAGAGTTCAGAATAGGGTTCCATAGGCCCTCTGTTCAGACAGCAGAAACTTAGCTTCATTATGTCACAAACTTACTGGACTTATCAACTGACTGCTCTTCTATCATATGAGGTGCAAACCCACAACTATTCAGATTCGATGTGACTTGCTGGTATAAACATAAGCTTCCCAGTACCATTTAATGTAAAATGCTATGTTATGATTTTCCTTTTTAAAAAAAAAAAAAAAAAAAAAACACACAAAACTCATTGACTTTATATAGTCTGGTAGTTTATCCTCCAGCCATCTTGCAAATAGAGCAGGAAATGACTGTCTTGATAGTCTGTCAATGCTGTGGCTTCAGAATGCAAAAGGAGGCTGGTTGAAATACTTTGGGATTGGTGAAGGAAAGAAAGGGGTATGTCTGTCTGCATTACTCCCAGCCTTTGCAAGGTCCATAATGTAAATAAGAGTATACGTAGGTTCTGAAGTCTACCATTTTGCTGTCACTAGATAAATGCATGCTCTTAACTCCACTTCTTTTTAATAGAAGGAAGGTACACAAATTGAAAGGAAACTTTTCCTTCTATCTCTAGAGAAGGAGCATCTCTTGAGCTGACTAATTTGCAAACTGTGCTGATGCTCAGAAAAATCTGCCGTGGACATGGTAGGGTTCTGTTTTGATTTGACAGGTCAAAACAAGATTATTCTGCCATTAAGTACTAGTTGGTGGTAGAAATTAGTACGTTTTTCTGTTTGGAAGTGGTCATTCAAATTATCATTCCAGTATACTGCATCTGCCATGCTGAGACTTAAGTGGAGGGTAAAATGTGTTTCAGTAAATGGAGTGGAAATGATACTGACCACACAACAGATCTTTCTGTCCTGATGTATGTTTCTATCCTGACACTCACTATGCTTTAGAATCCTGCATGCGATATAGACAGTTTATTACATGGTCATTCTATTACTAAACCCTTTTGTGATCAGTAAATTAAGCCATGTGCTATATGTAAATGAGGATTTAGTTCTTCTCTTCCCCCCCACCCCCCCTTACCCGTAACAATTTCTGCTTGTTAATCAGGGTGAAGTTCTGTTTTTAATTGTCTGTACAGGAATGAGTAACTAGTTCTGCATTAACTTTCATATGACAAACAGATTTAGGTTTGAAATATTGGGGAAATTTCCCCAAACTTAAGGAAAATGCTGTTTTTACAAGTGGCGGGTAACTAAACCGTCAAATGCAATTAAAGGGTTTTTCTTTTTATAGCACTCTTGTTTCTCTTGTAATATTTAAATACCTAATGAAATTATAACTGCTTGATAACGGCATATTTCTGAATCTTTGAACTTTATTTAATAAACCTTACTGCTAACAAATATTAGGAACACTTCTATTCCTAATGAAGTAAGCTCACCTCAGTTGTTATATGTATAGTGTAACAGTATGTGCTTCATGCAGCTTTTTGTATATTTTGGTAGTTTTTGTATGTAATTTGTCTAGTAATTGTGAAATGTGACTTGCAATAAACATTTTCAAAATAAACAGTTCATTTCATAAGAATTTAAAATACTGTATGCAGTAGTATAGCTAAAACTGTATTTTTAAAATGTTAACTGATATATGGTAGTTAAAGGGGAGGAATTTTAAACTGTCAAATTACTTACTACTTAGTGGAGAAAGCACTGAACTGGTTTTTGTAGTCATCAGCTCATCTCAAAAGATGAGGTTTTTTTGTTTTTGTTTAGCCAACCATTTATCTAGTAAATATAGAAATGAGTTGCTACTGAGGAACAGTAGCTAGGCTGGGGAAAGAACATGATGGTCTGACCCAGTATGGCTAATGATCCATCTAGCCCAGTATCCTGTCTTCCAACACTGGCCAATGCCAAGTGCTTAAGAGGGAATGAACAGAACAGGCAATTATCGAGTGATCCATCCCCTGTTGCCCATTCCCAGCTTCTGGCAAAGAGAGGCTAGGAGACACTTCAGAGCATAGTTTTGCATTCCTGGCTAATAAGTCCATCAATGGCTATCTTCCATGAGTGTGTAGAGTGGTTTTTTTGTTTTGTTTTTTTTTTGAACCCTTTTATAGTCTTGGCCTTCACAACATCCTCTGGCAAAGAGTTCCACAGGTTGACTGTGCGTTGTGTGAAAAAATACTTCCTTTTTGTTTGTTTTAAACCTGCAGCCTATTAATTTCATTTGGTGACCCCTAGTTCTTGTGTTATGAGAGAGTAAATAACATTTCCTTATTTACTTTTTCCACACCAGTCATGATTTTATAGACCTCTATTATATCCCCCTTAGTTGTCTCTTTTCCAAGATCAGAAGTCCCAATCTTATTAATCTCTCCTCCATAGGGAAACTGTTCCATACTCCTAATCATTTCCCCCCGCCCCCCCTTTTCTGTGCCTTTTCAAGTTCCAATATATCTCTTTTTGAGATGTGGGTGACCAAATCTGCATGCAGTATTCAAGATGTGGGCATACCTTGAGTTTATATAGAGGCAATATATTTAATGATTCCTACCATTCTGTTAGCTTTTTTTGACTGCCACTGCACACTGACCAGACATTTTCAGAGAACTATCCACATTGACTCCAAGATCTGTTTGAGTGGGACATCATTTTATATGTATAGTTGGGATTGTTTTCCAATGTGCATCATTGAATTTCATCTGCCATTTTGTTGCCCAGCCATCCAGTTTTGTGAGATCCCTTTGTAATTTTTTGCAGTCTGTGACTTAACTATCTTGAGTAGTTTTGTATCATTTGCCAATTTTGCCAACTCATCATTTACCCCCTTTTTCCAGATCATTTATGAATAGGTTGAACAGTAATGGTCCCAGTACAGACCCCTGAGGGACACAAGTGTGATATTAGCAAGGGTATAAAAATCTTAAATTGATAAGAAAAGGCAGAGATACAATCATGCCCTTTACAAAAATGGAGAAATCTACCCATGCGTGGGCTAAAACTGTAGAAGTGATGCAAAAGGAACACAGCTTTAGAAATTCAGTTACTAAGCTTTCTGCAGGCTATTTAAATTATATCAGTAATATTGAACAATTGAGCTAGCCTTTTTTACACTTGATTTCTCTTATTGCTAAAGCTGATGGGAGTGTATTTTGGGAGGATTATTGCACTGGTCATGTAATATAATTTCTCCCTTCTCAAAGCATTGGAGGCATGCAAAACTTTCCCAGAAATGTTCTGCCTCTCAGTAGTTGAATGACTACTGTATTCCATTAGATTAGTCATGCCATAACGTTTCTGAAAATAATGTGCAAATAGGAGCTATTTACTGTTTCCTATTCAATTAAACAAAGACCAGCTGCTGGAGTTAATGTGTAGGCCCTGCACAATCAAGCTTGTACCTACTTTACCAAAAAAAAAAAAAAAAAAAAACCCTGCAAAAACGCAATGCATTATTAAATTGTGTATAGTCATCTTTGGATGTGTAAGAAGCAAATTGTTTTCCTGGTGTAAGTATTAATCTGAGTTAATAACTAGTAGTACAAACTGAGAGCTAGTTCTTCTAGTAAACAAATGTTGTGCTTGTTTAATAAATGAGACTTAAAGGCTAGGAGTAGCTCTTGAAAAGCAGCATCCAAACTCTCCTTATATGTAAACATACATGTAGAGAGATATTTGTAGGAGATTGTAATTTAGAGATGCTCCCTCATAAGGGACAGTATTATGAACACAGAAATTTGGAGATGTGCCCTGGAGATAGGGACTGGGAACACCACCTGGATGTGTTCAGTAGCTCACCAGAAGCTCTCCAGTTTGTTTTTATTAAAGTTTTATTCTTTTCTCATTCACTGGTTTGTTATTTAATGAACCCCAAGATTGTTACATGGTGTCAGAAGTGCTGAATGAGAAGGAAACTGCCGTCATTTTGAACTCCAGTGTTTGCAACTGAAAGCAGACACAAAGGGAGGCACCAGAGAAGCACATGGAGCACGAGGCTTTTGCATGCGTTTGGCAAGCAATATAGTAGCTTGACTAGCTTAAGAAGGGAGGAAAAGCCAAAAATACATGTGTTGCAACATCCATCCATCCAGTCTGCAATTGTCAGACAATGTTGCAGAGAACTGGAAAAATTTCAGACAGAGATTTGAATTGTGTTTAGCAGCCCTAGAGGCAAAGGAGAAAAATGAGCAAGTGAAATCTTTTTTTCTATGTTGTTTTGGGAGGAAGCATTGGATATTTATAACAACTTTAAGTTTGAAAAAGGTGAAAGCATGAAGTTAAGTAAAATACTGACTAAATTTGAAGAACATTGCATGCCAAAAAGGAATAAAAGATAAGACATGTTTTTTACATGCGAAAAGAAAAAGACACCATAAAGCAATATGTCACAGAATTAAGGAAACTCAGTAAAACCTGTGACTTTGGTGAGCTGACAGAGTCTCTGGTCAGAGCCAGAATCAGTTGGGATGTTAAAGAGGATGTGTTGACAGAGAGAGACTGCTTTGTGAACACTTCACTTTAGAAAAAGTTCTCCAAATATGTAGGGCAGCAGAAACTGTGAAAGCCCAAGCCAAAGAACTGAATTCACCAGAAGGGGTTATCCAAGTACTCAGTACAAAAGAATATAGCCAGAATAGGTCAAATCAAAGAGTGGAACCACTTGCTATGAAAACCACGTCTAGGGGAAAATTGGGCACAGGCGGTCATGTGGAAGGTGTGGATCCCAGCATGACTCCAAACAGTGTTTTGCCTTTGGGAAACTGTCAAAACTGTGGGGAAAATAATCATTTTTGCAAAATGCTGCAGATCCCAAATGCAAAAAAGTCATGTGTATTCAGTTAAAAACCATCTCATTGAGGAGTTTTCATAGATGTACTGGGATTTATCCTGATGAGAAGGACTGGATACTGCATATGACAGTGAATGGAATTCCACTGAAACTGGCCACAGGAGCTCAGGTTCCTGTTCTGTCTGAACAAGATTTAGAGACTATAAATAAGACCAAAACTGAGAGCAACAAAAATAAAAGTAACTGGTTATTCTGGAACAAATAAACCAGTGAAGGGGTGGTGCATTGCTAGCATCAACCATAAAAACACCATGTACAAGCAGGCTCCCTTTCATTGTAGTGCCAAAGGAAGTGACACCAATTTTAGGTCTGGCTGCATGTGAGAAACTCAATCTGGGTGCTCTCACTACAAGATCATATTGAACTTGGCTATGAGGCATTCTTTTGGGAATACCATGACATGTTTCAAGGGTTGGGTTGCTCACAGGATGAACATACAATCTGGATAAACATGCAGGTCCTTCCAGTTATCCATCCATGTAGAAAGGTGCCATTGGCACTCCATGATAAACTCAAGGCTGATCTTGCAAGGATGGAAGCAATGCAAGTAGCACAAAAAATTGAGGAGCCAACAGAATGGATGCGCTCCCTAGTTGTCATGGAGAAAAGTAATAGCCAGCTATGCCTATGCTTAGATCCCAGAGACCTCAACAAGTCTATAAAAAGAGAACATTTCAAACTGCCAACCAGAGAAGAGATTATGGCTCAATTTGCAAATACTCAATATTCTTCTTTGAGTGATTGCTCATATTGATTCCAATTAGGGTGTGTGCGGGCCATGTGCACAGTCGTTGGAAAGTTTTTCCTGAGCAGCTCCCATGGGATTGGGTGTGGAGCCCCCTGGAGTGGCATCTTCATGGTGCTGAATATATGCCCCTGCTGACCCAGCCCCTCCTCAGTTCCTTCTTACTGCCAGTGGTGGCTCTGCCAAAGCGCCCCCAGTGCTGGGCAGGCAGCGCGGACCCAGTGCCAGGAGGACGGGTAGCATGGCACAGCCCCAGGGGCACACTGCGGCCCCCAGCCTCTGGCACAAAGGGACCAGCAGGCAGGATGGAACTTGGGGGTGGAGTATGGGGAGGGGGACATCAGGCTGTTTGGGAAGACAGAGCCTTCCCGTGCCTACAATACCTGCTGCCCATGCTGAATGGCATCCTCATACTTCACTACTTATAATACAAATAATGTTTTAGTAGCCCTTGCTAATAAACAGGGACAAAATTATTCTTTGAGATATTTAAGACTATTGGCTCTGAACATTTGGATATGTATTTTACTTGTCTTAAATGTTTCCTTGTTTGTAAGTACTTAGGTTTCATTAATGTAGCCTTCTTTTTCATGCATGCATCTTCACTGTAATGGTAGTCACAACCTTATGTCTTTAAACTGGTGAAGGTCCACCTTTTGGTATGGGTTTTTGAAGGGATTTTATAAAGCTTGCAGGTGATATTGGTGTGACTATTTTAAGAAACACCAGAATGCCACAGATGCGTATTTCATAAAGTGTGCACGTCTCAGATGCATATTTTAAAACTTTTCCCTTTATCACTAAACTCCTGTGCCATTCTTGCTCCTCCTAATTATTGAGAGGGCTTTCCAAGCCTACAAGAATTACTGTGAAATTTAGGAGGTCAGCAGCAACAGGAAGCCCAGTGCACACTTTAAATTACACATTTTGTTTGTGTCCAATATGACTAAATGTTCATCTTGGGGGATTAACAAAAAGATTAACAAAAAAAGTGCTAATCAGACTTTGCATTGTATCCTGGAGCTCTATGAGCACAAGGTTTGATAGTCCACCAAAGGTAGTAAATTCTGGAGTGGGGACTTGCTGTGTGCTGGCCGAAAAGTTCTATCCTTAAGAAATTGTAAAAAGTATCTCATCTGATTTCTACTACCATAATGATGTAGAAATCAACAGACAATTTGATAAAAGACTGAGAGATATTTAACTTCTTTCAGAAGGAGTGTCAAATTTGATGCAAAGCACTATACACAAGTACCATTGAAATAAGCGGGAATTCTGTGCAAGGGGTGTTTAAGACTGGGCTTGAGGTCTGTATTTCATAGAAATATAGGGCTGAAAGGGACCTCAAGAGGTCATCTAGTCCATTCCCCTGCACCGAGGCAGGAATAAGT
Source organism: Terrapene triunguis (assembly GCF_002925995.2). Taxonomy (NCBI): domain Eukaryota; kingdom Metazoa; phylum Chordata; order Testudines; family Emydidae; genus Terrapene; species Terrapene triunguis. Next base: position 3,181,200 of record NW_020664376.1, read on the forward strand.
ATACTTGGACATCCCTGGCAGGTGTTTGTCTAACCTGTTCTACAGTGATGGGGAGTTCACAGCCTCCCTAAGTAACCTGTGTCAGTGCTTAATGATCCTTAAAGATTTTTCCTAATATCTAACATAAATCTCCCTTGCCACAAACTAAGACAATTACTTCTTGTCCTTGGTGTCCTCTTCTCCCTTGGTGGATGTGGAGAACAATTGATCACCATCTTCTTTATAACATATTTAATGTATTTGAAGGCTGTTATTGGGTCCCTCCTCAGTTGTCTTTTTTGCAAGTTTTTTTTAACCTTTCCTCATAGGTCAGGTTTTCTAAAATTCTTTTTGTTGCTCATCTCTAATTTGTCCACATCTTTCTTTAAGTGTGGTGCCCAAAACTGGACACACTACTCCAGCTGAGGCTTCACCAGTGCCACATAGAGCTGAACAGTTACCTCCCGTGTCTTACATATGACACTTCTGTTAATATACCTCAGAATGACACTTCCCTTTTTTACAACAGCATCATACGGTTGACTCATATTCCATTTGTGATCCACTATAACCCCCAGATTATTTTCTGCAGTACTACTGCCCAGTCAGTTATTCCCCATTTTTAGTTGTGCATTTGATTTTTCCTTAAATGTAGTACTTGTCTTTACTGAATTACATCTTGTTGATTTCAGATCAATTCTCCAATTTATTAAGATCACTTTAAATTCTAATCCTGTCCTCCAAAGTGCTTGCAACCCTCCCAGCTTGATGTCATCAGCAAATTTTATAAGCATACTCTCCTCTGCATTGTCCAAGTCATTAATGAAAATACTGAATAATGCCAAATTCTGAAGGTATCCCTGCAGTACCCTACTTGATGTGTCCTCCCAGTATGACAGCAAATCATGCACTAGTAATTACTGAGTTTGTATTTTGAACTAGTTGTGCCCCCACCTTATAGTAATTGCATCTAGACCATATTTCTCTGGTTTTCTTATGATAATGTCATGTCGGACTGTGTCAAAAGCTTTACTTAAAGGCTCTACACATTACTCCCAGGTCAAGGCTAATTCTTCTCTCCCCCCACCAGATAAAATATTTGAAAGTCCCTCAGTTTTATCTAGTCAGCACATGCACTTGCTACCAGAGCATTATTGGTGCACTCTTGGGCCTGCTCAAAAGGCCATTATAAATATCAGCGGGGATAGAAAAGAGAACATTTTAAAGGAACTTAACAACAGAAACTGGGAAACTTATTTCAGTAGTTCCTCTCTGAGAAGAGTTACGCTGTTTCATTAACATGGGAGTACTCTTTTTAGCATGTCTGGACACATTGATCCTGTTCAGAACTGAGTCCCCCCACACAACATCACTTTTGAGAGACTTCATGCACTGTGAGTTTTTTGAAGCACACTTCTGACTAAACTGAAGGGCTGCCCTAATAACCTGTGGGCACCTTTTGGAGAGCTGCACCAAGGCACTAAAGGTATTGGATTCAAGCTTAGAGATAAAAGATCATCTTTAAGTTTGAGGTTCTTCTTTGAGTGGTGTCCCTGTGGGTGCTCCACTCTAGGTGTCAGTGTGTCCCTGCGCTGGAGATCGGAGATTTTTCGCAGCAGTACTCAGTCGGGGGAAGGGCGCGCACAGGGGTTGTCTCGTGCAGCCGTTGGCGCCTCCTGTAGCATGCGCTCTGATGGCCACACATCCTGCATCCGCTGTCTGGGAGAAACTCATATCTTCCAGAAATGCACACACTGCACCAAATTGACAACAAGAGCAAGACGTGATAGGGAGCTCTACTTGAAAATGATTCTTCTGGAGAAATCCCTCCAATCTCTGCAAGAGACGTCCTCCGGGGAGTCTCATAAAACAAGATCCCTGAGCTCCGATAAGGCTCCGACTTCCAAAACTGTCAGGAAGCGAGCTTCGACCTCTCCAGCAAAGGTCTCTCAGAAAAAGAGAGCTTCCCCAGCGAGGTCTTTACCCTCAGTGCTCCACTCATCCAGAGTAAGCACTTATGAGGCACCCGTCTCCTCCGGCACTGTCTCTCAGCGGACCTCTGCTGAGCCCCAACGCGCAGCACCGGAATTGAGACATCAAGTCTCCTCCATGGCACCGACTACCCTGGGGCCGAGCGCAGCACAGGCAGCGGCACCGCGATCAATGCTGCCGCAACGGCACCGACCCAAGACTTGATGCTGGCTAACAAGTCAAATCCAGCAATGGTCAGTGCTCCAACGGTCGACCGCAACCCTAAGGCAGGACCAGCGCCACTCCTGCATCCTGATGACTTAGCGCTTGCTTTGGCACCGCAGTCACTGCTGCTCGGCACCAAACACTCCCCGAGCTACATGGCACGGTACCCTCCTTCATCTCCTGCACCAATCTCCATGCATAGTGGAGAGGAAGGAGATGTGCAGGACAACTGCTTTTCCTCATAACGTTCCTCCCCATCACAGATGAGACCTACATGGAACGCTATGAAACCTAAGCATCATCCCTCCGAGCATTCACAGCCCTGGTATGCACAGCACTGGCCTTACCCATTACCACCTTACCCCACGCAATGGCCACAATGGGGTCCTTGGTCCACATACCAGAACCCCTATTCTGGTCCTCCTTCCCCAGCCATAAGAGGTTCTGAGTACCTCCATCATTACCACACAGAGAAACCTCTGATCCCCCCGAGACAGTGATAGAAGAGGAAGAGATACTCTCACAGGCAGACATGGATGATTCACCACCTGCCCCATGCTCATCTTCTGCACCAGATGAAGCGGTGACGCCATCTACCCCTACGGCACCAGATGACCTGAAACAGTTCCAAGAACTCTTCAGAAGAGTAGCAAACAGCCAAGAAATTGCCTTACATGAGGTGCAGGAGAAACAACATAAGTTGTTAAAAATCCTACAACCGGCATCATCGACTAAGATTGCCCTCCCCATGGATGAGGCTATAATGGAGCCTGCGGAGGTAATATGGCAAACACCAGCATCAGCACTACCCACCAACAAATGAGCTGACAGGAAATACTTCGTTCCAGCCTAAGGCACGGAATTTTTGTTTTCACACCCTCAAGCTCTCTGGTGGTAGAGGCTGCCAATCAGCGCAGTAAACAGCCTCATTTCCGCTCCACACCACAAGATAAAGAACACAAGAGACTGGACCTCTTTGGGCGGAAAGTTTACTCGCCAGCCACCCTTCTGCTTAGAGTTGCCAACTATTCTGCTCTACTAGCAAATTACGACTACTCTAACTATAGTAAAATACAAGAGCTCGTGGAACACCTCCCCGAGCATAAACGTCCTCAACTTAACGGCATCATTAATGAAGGTCAGTTAATAGCCCGCGCACAGCGCTGCAAGCCTCAATGGATGTAGCGGACACAGCTGCCCGAACAACCGCAACAGCTGTAGTTATGAGAAGAACATCATGGTTGCAAGCTTCGGGAATTCCGAAAGAACTACAGCTAAAAGCGGAGGACCTTCCATTCGATAGGGATAAATTATTCTCGTCTCAAACAGATGATGTCTTCCATACCATGAAGGCCTCCTGAGTGATGCTGCGTACGCTAAGCATACATCCTCCGCCTGACAAACACCCACGCTTTACACCATACCAGAGGTCATGAGACACCTCGTTTAACCATCAACAACCATGATACTTCACTCAGAACAGACCCAAACAACAGGCTCAGAGACGACGAGCTCCACAGAACCAGGCCTTGTCCACCTGTCCATCTACATCTATGCCACAATTTTGAAGTATTGGTCGAGGGTATGCACGACCTCCCCACACCTCTAGCGCCAACAGATCCCATCCCACAATTTTGGTCACCGCCTACACCCATTTTATCGTGCCTGGGCTGCGATAACCACAGATCAATGGGTTTTGGAGATCATACAATCTGGCTACACCATTCCTTTCACAACCATCCTCCTCCCCCTCCCCCGTCCCTCCTCAGGGACCCCTCTCACAAGCACCTTCTGCAACAGGAAGTAGTCCAGCTCCTACTGCTGGGTGCTGTAGAACCAGTACCACATCAATACTGAGAGAGGGGCTTTTATTCCAATATTTCCTGACAGAAAAGAAAGGAGGGGGATGGAGACCAATCTTAGATTTCCGAAAACTCAACAGGTTCGTACACAACCACAGGTTCAAAATGGTCACTCTGGCGACAATAATCCCAGCGCTAGACAGGGGGGACTGGTTTGCAGCCCTCGACCTTCAAGATGCATACTTCCATATTACAATACATCCTGCCCACGGACCATTCCTGCGGTTCACAGTAAGACCCAACCACTACCAATACAGGGTCCTTCCCTTCGGACTGTCCACTGCTCCCTGAATATTCTCAAAAACACTCGCAATAGTAGCAGCACATTTATGACACAAAGGAGTCATAATCTTCCCCTATTTGGACGACTGCCTTCTCAAGGGTGCCAACCGACAAGAAACGGCAGGCATGTTGAAGACCACAATATACTTGTTTCTCCGCTAGGTCTACAGATAAACGAAAAGAAATCCACCCTGGAACCAACCCAGCAATTGGAGTTTATCAGCGCTGACCTAGACTCCATACAAGCCAAGGCAATATTACCAAACCACAGATTCACTACATTGATCAATCTTATTTCCACGGTGACCATCAGCGCCCAAACTTCAGTGAGGACATGCCTTCAGATTCTGGGACATACGGCAGCTACGACTTTCGTAGTAAAGTATGCCAGACTCCATATGCGCTGTCTACAGCACTGGTTGAGCACAGTCTATGCACCCAGCAAACACCCTCTCAACAGACGCGTGACACTACCACCAAGGGTTATGCTCTCCCTACAATGGTGGACACAACCAGGGAATGTATGCTCCGGGATTCCCTTTCAACAAGACCTCCCATCAGTGACTATTACAACAGATGCCTCCCTGATAGGTTGGGGCGCCCACTTGGGTCACCACAAAGTAGAAGGCAAGAGGTCCATGGCGGAAACCCAACTGCATATCAATCTCCTGGAACTACGCGCAGTACACAATGCATGCCGACACTTCCTCCAACTCATACGAGAAACCTCAATCTCTATTCTCACCGACAATGTGGCATGCATGTTTTACATCAATCTTCAAGGGGGAGCCAGGTCTTACTCGCTATGCGTAGAAGCCATGAACTTATGGAACTTGTGCATCCGCAACAATATAAACATCACAGCATCATACCTACCAGGATGCCAAAACACTACAGCCGACAACCTCAGCAGGCACTTCCCACAGAAACATGAGTGGGAAATCCACTACAGTGTTCTCTGCACGATATTCCAAAAATGGGGTCACCTGGTAATCGACCTTTTCGCCTCAGCGACAAATCACAAATGTCCACTATTTTGCTCCAGGGCAGGCCTGGCACCAGGATCGTTAGGGGATGCCTTCCTCATCCTGTGGAACGCATTGCTCATGTACGCCTTCCCGCTGATCCCACGGGTCATCTGCAAGCAGGGCCGCTGAGACTGGGTTCGGGCCCCAGTGAAAAATTTTTTTCGGGCCCCCCAGCAAGGGTTGACCGGCTAAACAGGGCCGACGAGAGGGTGGGGGGGGGCAAGCTGGGCCCCGGGCCTCCTTCTAGACCGCCGGGCCCCGGTAATTTGTACCGGATTCCCCCCCCTTCTCGTCGGCCCTGTCCGCAAGATACGACTCGACAACGCATATATCATCCTCATTGTCCCCACATGGCCCAGACAGATTTGGTTTTCGTTCCTCTCACGTCTAGTGGTCTATGCCCCACAACCGCTGCCTTTACGGACGGACCTCCTGTCCCAGAACAAGGGCCTGACGCTCCATTCAGACCCAGCAAAGCTCCATCTCAAAGCATGGCTCCTTTGTGGTTCCAAGATGGGGAACTGAACTGTTCAGAGAAAGTGAAACAGGTATTACTAAATAGCCGTTGCCTCACCACTAGAAATACTGCCACAAGTGGAGAAGATTCTCCCTTTGGTGTCAGCAAAAACAGCTGGATGCGACCAAAGCGCCTCTATCTATGATCCTAGACTACCTATTAGAACTGAAGGAAATGGGGTTAGCCATAAGTTCTATTCAAGTACACCTGGCCGTCATCACGGCCCTCCACGAACAGATAGAAGGGGCTTCAATATTCACTCATCTGAGTACATGATGCTTTCTAGCAGGTATACAGAACATCTACCCAGAAGTACGCCAACCTGCACCACCATGGGATCTCAATCTTGTGCTCAAATGTCTCACAAGACCACCCTTCGAACCTCTAGCAACCTGCTTGCTCTTACATATGTCAATGAAGGTCGCATTCCTAGTAGCAATCACGTCTGCAAGACGTGTCAAAGAAATAGGAGCATTGATGGCTGAACCGCTGTACACTATATTTACCAAAGACAAAATCATCTTACGTCCTCACCCAAAAGTGTGCCCAAAGTGGCTACAAACTTTCATATTAACCATATCATACACTTACCTACCTTCTCTCCCAAGCCACATAAGGACTCTCGAGAAGCAATGTTACACATACTAGATATCAGATGGGCTGTAGCCTTCTACTTGGACAGAACTAAACAGTTTTGCAAGTCACCAAGACTATTCGTCTCTACAGCAGAGCACACCAAGGGCTCTACAATATTGATCCAGAGACTCTCCAAATGGGTCTCTTCCTGTATTCAAACTTGCTACCACCTGCATAACAAAGAACCCCCTGTGGGCATCAGATCCCACTCAACACGAGCCATGGCGACATCGATTGCATTCTTGAATAATGTCCCCTTAATAAACATTTGTAGAGCTGCAACCTGGACATCAGAGCACACTTTTTTGCAAAGCATTATGCTATCACCCAAGGCCTTGTCTCAGACTCTATCGTTGGCCTCACTGTGCTCTCATCACACACTTATACATAACTCCGAACCCCTACCACCACTGGTGGGGTACTGCTCTACAAGCACCTAGAGTGGAGCACCCACAGGGATACCACTCGAAGAAGTTACTCACCTTGTGCAGTAACAATGGTTCTTCGAGATGTGTGTCCCTGTGGTTGCTCCACTACCCACCCTCCTCCCCTCTACTTCGGAGTTCACACAGCTGAGCTCCGCTGTGGAGAAGGAACGGAGAGGACGGTCGGGGGTGCGCGTGCTACAGGAGGCGCTGTCTGCATGACATGACCCCTGTGCATGCCCTTCCCCCGACAGAGTACTGTTGCGAAAAATCTCCTATCTCCGGCGCAGGGACGCACCAACACCTAGAGTGGAGCACCCACAGGGACACACATCTCGAAGAATCATCGTTACTGCACAAGGTGAGTAACTTCTTCTTTCTTTGCTTCATTGCTAATATTGCATGTCACAAAAACTTAATTTCAGCCACAAAAAGATTGTAGTTTACATGACTTTTCATTAAGATTTTACTTTGCATCAACCTCTTCTCAGAAGAAACCTTCAGCAGTCATTAGATTTTAATTGCCAGGTAATTTTTCTCTACTATAACATTCCAATGATATAAAAAAGTAAATAACGGGGCAGTGAAAACATGGGGAAGTGGGGTACCTTTCCTACTTTTTGATAATACCTGTCAATGCTCATTCATCAGTTTGAAGGGTACTGCATTAAGGTTCCACCAACTGCATCAATTCTTACCAGTGAATAAAATTTTTGGCAGTCTTCAGAATTGGCGTTAATGCTCTTGAAGTAACGGGGTATGTTGAGCTTTGACATAATATTTGTGAATTTCTGTTCTCAGTTCAGGTGACTGATCCTGTGACATTTGTACTTCACAGGTGCCTGATCACCTGTGACACTTTTGCACCCGGATTGTAGAGTTGGTAGAAAATGTCCCCCTGCTTCCCAAAATTGGTCACTGAAATACTTTCAGGCTTCCAGATTATATATCCTTTCCCCAGTTCCATTCATGCTAAACTCTGAATGACCTTATTTCTCAGATGTTAAACATTATTTCAATGTAACCTTGTTATTGGTTTAATATACTGTGTGGAGCCTACTCTATACAGCTGAATAATTACTCATTTCAGCCCTAGTATGGTATATATATATTTACATTTTATCCTGCCCATCTCTTTTCTATTTTCAGTTTCCAGGGTGTTCTTCCCTAGGGATGATTTTCAGTGTTTGTGCTATATTTTATTGGCATGTTAACATCTGGGCCTGCAAATTCCTCATATTCTCTAGATGTCTGGAGCATCTATAGTTCATCCTTTCAGCCTAGAACTTGGAAACTGCTTTGACATCTCTGAAAAGAACACCACCATATCTGCTTTATATTTGTTCATCTTGTCGCATTTTCTAGGAACAGATTGAGAATGTTATTGTATTTCTTTCTTCCATAGTATAGATTGTATATGTAGGACCAGATCATGAAATCCTGGCTCACACTGGAAAGCAGTTATTGAAATGTGTAGTCCCATTGACTTTGTGTCCTCATATTTGCCATGTCAATTGTCTCCTGTGGCCTCAGCCCACTGTGTTGTATATGCAACAAAGTTCATTGAAAATTTATCATAGAAATGTTTGTTTTTAAAATGTGAATTAGTATTATTTGTCACATTCATTCTCTGTAAAGACTGGCTCCAGGGTTGGTGGAACAATTTGTATAGTGGGGGCGCTGAGAGCCATTGAACCAAACCGTAAACCCTGTATATAATGGAAACCACTTCAAGCCAGGGGGTGCGGCAGCACCCCCAGTTCCAGCACCTATGACTGGCTTTCTAAACACTATAAATCCAACTAAATGGGCCTGAAAAGTGATTGGAATTAGCATGTCCATATTTAACTGACATAATGCAATTTTTAAGGTCTAATAACTGAGGAACCAACTGGGGCTAAAATCCATCATATATTCCCCTAAACTTAATTCTATCCGTTAAGTCTCTAGATCTTGAACCCTAAACTTATCACTAGTCTAGCAATAAATATTGTCCATCCTGATCCCCAGGCCATTGTAACTTGGTGTAGGAAACTCTGCAAGTGATGGGACCACTTAAATCCTACTTTTTGTATTTAATAAAATCACTTTTTACTTATTAATTAACCCAGAGTATGTATTAATACCTGGGGGGGCAAACAGCTGTGCATATCTCTCGATCACTGTTATAGAGGGCGAACAATTTATGAGTTTACCCTGTATAAGCTTTATACAGGGTAAAATGGATTTATTTGGGGTTTGACCCCATTGGGAGCTGGGTATCTAAGTGCTGGAGACAGGAGCACTTCTTAAGCTGTTTTCAGTTAAGCCTGCAGCTTTTGGGGGACGTGGTTCATACCTGGGTCTGTGTTTGTAGCAGGCTAGTGTGTCTGGCTCAAACCAGGCAAGGCACTGAAGTCCCAAGCTGGCAGGGAAAACAGGCTCAGAGGTAGTCTAAGCAAATCAGGTGGCAGTCCCAAAGGGGTTTCTGTGATCCAACCCGTCACAACATGCTAGCATTTGTTCTGGGAAACGTACAATAATGGACAGAATATAGAATGAGGTGATCATTGGTACATGAAAAAAATGACCACATAGTTATCATCACCATTTTAATGTGGTTTCTATCTAATCAAATCTTTTATCAAAAATATATCCTATGCTATGCAAAAGTTAACTAAAGGTTCTGTTTTGCCACCCCTCCTGTTCATTGTGTTCATAAAGTCCTTGTGGAAGATTGTGAGACTTTCTGGGGTGCAGTCATCACACTATGCTCTTCATTCCCTTCTTATTCTACCCATATTATACAGCTTCACTATCTTTCTAGTGGCTAACTGAGAGGAAGGATGGTCTAGTGCAGCGTTTCTGAAACTGGGTTCCGCAGACCATGCTGATCAACTCCTCCCTCTCCCTCCCAGCATCTCCTGCACGCCGAGGAACAGCTGTGTAGCAGCCTGCAGGAGGCACTGGAAGGGAAGGGGAGGCGTGGGGATGGGGTGGAATCATGTCTGAGGCCACTGGCCCTGCTGATCAACTCCTCCCCCACCCTCCCAGTGCCTCCTGCATGCTGCAGAACAGCTGTTCAGTGGTGTACAGGAGGCGCTGGGAGGGAGAGGAAGGAGCAGGGATGGGGCATGCTCAGGGGAGGGGTTGGGAAGAGGAGGGGCAGGGGTGGAACGGGGCCAGGAAGTGGTGGGGGAGGGCTTGGGGGAAGGGGTGGAGTTGAAGCAGGGCCTGGGGCTTAGGGGTCCGTGAAAAATTTTAAATCAAAATGGGGGTCCTTGGGTTGCTAAAGTTTGAGAACCGCTGATAGCATTTAGGGTTCTAGCCTAGCACATGGCTACAGGCTTCCTGCATGACCTTGAGTGAACTGAGCCTCACATCTGTGAAATGGGATTAGCAGTACCTCCCTACCTCACAGGATGGCGTGAGGATATATCCATTAAGGATTGTGAAGTACTCGCATACTATGGGTGATGGAGGCTATATAAGTACCTAAGATAGATGTGTTTTATTTGCCTCCAAACCTATCTTTGACATAACTGATACTTGGCATAAGGAATTATCTGGGGTGGAGTCTGCACCTATTATTGAAGGTATTTTGTTGATCTTTTGCCAAAAACATTTGCAATCTGATGGCCTACTGGAGCCATTTCACTGCTCTTTGATTCTCAGGTAACAGTAGTGGCCCATAGCAATTTTTGCCATCCTTTGTTTCAATTGCATATTTTACTATAATGTTTCTCAGAGCAATGGATGAGGGCTTTTTATTTGAAATAGGTCAAAATAGGTAAAATCGAAGCTGGTCACTGGCCAGACTTTACATGTGGCCATCCATTGCTTTTTTGTCACTTAAAAGATAATCTATACTTTGATACAGGTGCAGCATGCTGTCTGTTTTTTAAGTATGGTGGGCTGGAGATTGTAAATTTAGGCCCTAATCTTGCACTTTTATCAGTAACTATACAAGTAGCCCCATTTACTCATGTGCATAAAGTTATTCCCATATCTATCTGCAAGATCAGTACCTTAGAGTGTAAATTCTTTGAGACAGATATTGTGTCTTATTCTAAGCTGGAATTTATCACATGGAAATGTAACTAATAATGTGTACTTAAAATCAGACCAACTGTCTGAACTTGTTTCCTATTAATTTCTGGGTGCAATTCACAGTGCTGACTCTTATTCTTAAAGTCCTGAAGTTTCAGGGGCCCAGGTAAATGCTTTATGGAAAGCACCACTTACTTTACATCCATTGAGGTAGGTGAAATCAGATTGAGATACTTAAAAAAAAAGATAAAATGTGCCAGCATGGTGGCTGAGCCTTCTCTTTGATGGTCTGCTGAAGTTCAGGGCATGATGTAATTCTCATTTGTTTTGGATCGTTTTATTTGAATTGGATTTGTTTTCAGTTTTGTTCAGGTTTTGGTTGTCAATTAGGCCATTTTGTATTTTGCACAAAGGTCTACTGAGGCATGCTTCTTTCAGACAGGGCAGTGGCAGCCACAGTGGCATGCCACCACTTGTTAAAGATGGCAAATGTAATTCATACATGTCAAGTACTGAGAATTAAAGTGCTCTGAGATGGCACTAAGTGCTATTTAAAAAACAAACCACTGTCTGACGTAGTAAAACTATGATCCCACAAACGCTTCCACATGTGAGTAACCCCATGAAGTTCAGTGGGATGTTATGCGCTTCAGTGGGTGCCGGAGCAGGGCCAAGGTGCCCAAGGATGGTTAAAAACAGCCCAGCAGCTGCTTTCCCCAGGCCTGAGGCTGGCAGTCCCCAGCTCGAATCGTGCCTCTTGCCGGGCTGGTTGGAGGGTGTGTGTGGCCTGAGCCAGCTCCCGTCTCCGCTTCGGCTTCCCCTTCTGCCACCTGCTCCGTTGTTCAAGGGCGGCCCTTGTGCGCTCTCGCTGGGGAGGGGGATGGATCCGAGCAGCCTCCGCCCTTGTGGCACAGCCAAGGAGCCGACGGTGGGTGGCACCGAGGGGGTCCCCGTCCCCCGCTCCCTGGCCCGCGGGTGGCGTTTAGGACCCGATCCCCCGAAGGGCTGGGTCCCGGGCAAGGGGGCTCTGGCGCGCCGGGGGGCGGCCCTGGAGCCGGGAGGCCGCTCTGCGCAGCGGCGGCGGGACGCGCTGGCCGGGCCGGGAAGGGGCGGGGCCTGGCGCCGCGGCGGCCCTGGTACAATAGGGCTCCTGTGTGCGGCCTCCGCCGCCTGCCAGAGCCAGCGCCAGCAGCGAGCCAGCCGCGGGGCCGGCATGAGCGGGGCGGCCGGGGCCTAGGCGCGCGCGCGGCCGGGGACTGGGGAGGCGGCGGCAGCGGAGACGCCCCGGCCGGGGAGGGCGATGAGCGGCGGGGAGCGGCCCTGAGCGCCCCGCAGCCGCTGCGGCCGCACACGCCGGGGGACGCGGGCGCGGCCAGAAGGTGAGCGGGGCCCTGCGGGCGGGAGCCTCGTGGAGGCGGCGTGGGGCAGTTGGCGCCAAGGCCGCGGGGCTGCGCGGCTCCCTCTCCCGGCAGGGCCGGGGGCAGCAGCGGCAGCAGGGCCCCGAGCGGGGCTCGTCTCCCCAAGCGGCTCCGGGGCACTGGCCCCGGACCGGGACCCGAGGCAGCGTTTGGGGCGGGGGCGCAACATCGGGGTGCGGGGGGCTGGGTGGATCCTGTGGGGTGAGCCCGGGGCTGACTCGCTCGGCAGCTCCTCGCAGATCTTTTCTCTCCCTTTCGGCCCCCACGTGTGTCGACAAAGGGGCAATAACAAGTGCATGAACTGCAAGCGTCCCTTTGATTTCTCTCTGCTTCTCTCTCTCGGCTCCCGCATTGTGTGCTGAATTAAGGCTCTCGCAGGCAGGGGTGCTGCCACTTTAGGCCTTGTCAGTTCAAGAAAGTTGCACCAGTTTAAGTAGCATTGTGATCTTTTAAAACCGATTTTAGTTAAACCCGTGCAAAACCCTGTGGGGGCGCAGTTATTTCTGTTTAGAGTGGCTTATTTTGATGTAGCTTAAATTGATTAGTGGGTGTAAGAAATAAATGCCCCCGCTGCACGAAAATGTAATTTGTGTAGATGAGCCCCTTGTGCTAATCAAGCTGAAAGCAAAGGTGATTTGTGGTTCGACTCACCAGGTCAGCGTGCACTTATGTATTTTTTATTATGATCTCTTGGCACTTAAACTATAAATACTGTGGTAATGCCAAAAGAACCGATCAGGGCCTTGTTACACCATGCTCTGCGCATACGCCTAATAAGAGAAGTCCATGCTGAAATGTTCTTTGTTCACTGCAGATAGATGTGAAGACTTGTTAGTTTCTGCACCAGTCTGCTTAATCATGAAAGAGTGCATTTGGGTGTGGTGGGAGGTTAGCCTAGTATGCAAAATGAGAATTGCCTTTGGAATAAATGAGGACATATTCTGCCACTAGGAATAAAGTCAGACTGAAAAGTATGTAGCTTATGTGGAAGAGTTGTCTTAATGTCTTTATAGTATGTGTTGGCAGTATTTCTCATTTGATGAGTGCAGGTAAATCAGACAGATTTTTCATGAATCTGAAATACTTGATCTTTTAGCTTTAAAAACTTCTTACTAGATAGTAGTTTAGCTAAAAAAAATACATACTTGCATCATCTTTACATGTACACAGTGTTAGAAATACATTAATCATAGCCTAGTGCGATGCAGGTAAGTAGTATCATTACTTTACAATGGGGAATCCCGACAGAGTGCCAAATGTCACATTTATGCCTGCATCTGTAACTTTGACTCCATGCATCTGAAGAAGTGGGTTTTTACCCACCAAAGCTTATGCCCAAATAAATATGTTAGTCTTTAAGGTGCCACCGGACTCCTCGTTGTTTTTGTGGATACAGACTAACACAGCTACCCCTCTGATAAATGTCACATTAGCGCTGGAATTAGAAAGTGGAAGTTTCTATTGCCGCCGTTCCAGAAAACATCTTTCAGTACCCTTCTTATTGTATTTGGTTAATGTTGTCATGCTGTTTGAGACAGGCCTGTCTTATTTTACACTTGCAGAGCTCCCAACACAATGAGTAGGTGTTACTGTAATACAAATAATAATGCTTACAAATCAACTATATTGTATGACAAGCCATGGAAGAGTGTTTAAATATCTCTAGCTGCACCACGATATTTTATCTTCCATTTTCATATTATTTAAATACTGCACTTTCTTTAAAACATAATTTCTGTGAATCAAGCATTTTTGGTGTTGTGAAAAGGTTAACTATACATGATTCAGAACTCAGGGTGGAAGCATCTTTCTAGGTGATTGTGAGCTTTAAATTTAGTCCAATGATACTTTGGACTAAACAATTTAAAATCTAGGTTTAAAAAAAAAAAATCTGCATTTATCCTGCTTTCCATTTGTTTATATATGTGGGGGAGAGGAGACAACTGTTTTGGTTGGCAGTACTGTAATTGAAAAGACACCATCCAGTTGAAAATGTCATTCCCATATGAAAATTTTGTATCTACTCTTGCTATAAGTAACACCTAATGTTGTTATAACTGGCAGAGATTAGAGAGCTGTTCTTTTTAGTTCATGCATTTGACAGCAGTTTGTGTATGACAAGATGCACTGTTTTGTTAATTACTTGCACTTCTTACATCATGTAGGTGACACACCTATGATATCCTGTTTGGGGGGGGAGCTCAATTGCATCTACTATTCCCGAACAATACATGAGGATATTTTCAATTTCAGCTCTGATTAAGCTAAAATGCTGGGGGCATGGGCATGTGCACAGAGAAGAAAGGAAAGATCTGAGCTTGGTAGTGTAACTCTTAGGACTGCCCAGAAGACCCTTAAAAATTATAAAGTGGAAATCAGAAATACCTTACAAGTTTTTTTAAAGTAAGTGATGTTGAAAGGCTCTTCTGGTAGAAAAATGAGTCGATTTAAAAAAAAAAAAAAAAAAAAATTATTTCACAGTAGGGTGTGCTCTGAAACGATTTGGGTCTTTTTTGTGTGAATTCCAGTCAGACTAGACATGACATGCCTTATATTTTTAAGTCTTAAGGAAAGCAAGGGGAACAAAACTTTTGCAGACGTGGGAAAATCTTTTTCAGTTTTGTGTGGACTATAAATCACCAAAAAAAGCTATAACCCCTCCATCCCTCTTTATTTTTTAGGTCACCTTTACAAAAACTGCTTCCTTAAGAGTCTGAGAAATCTGAGCAGCTGTTTTCCTTGTTTTCTTTCTAGAGTGAGCAAGTAATATAACAGGTACCTGAAGCAAAGATTTGCAAAGGAGATGACACATGAACACCTGTAGTGGTGTCGAAACTTATTGCCAGATCAGGGGTCTATTGAAATCAATAGAATCTTCCGTGAGTATTAGTGTTTGCATTAGGGGGCCTCTGGGCAAGATTGGGCTTAAACCCTCTTTCCCTTTCTACCTGTTGCTTGTGAACTCACTCTGACAGAGAAACCAGAAAGTTTGTGTGTCATTTCTTGGGATCTCAGAGGCTGTCATCCTTGTTATTTTAATAAGGTAAAATTAAATTATATATATATATTTTTTTTTAATCTTAAGTCTTGCCATTTTTGAAAATGGCAGTTTACCTTTAACTTACTCTAAAGTATGTTTTCCAAAAGCTCTTGTTCTTTATTGCTGAACTTCTACACTTGTGGAGAATGTTGAGTGCGTTTTGCTCTTAGCAGTTCTTTAAAATATTTATGGTTGTGGCTTCAACAGGAGAGATTGAGACCTGCCCCCAAATACCCCATAGTCCAGTGTTGGGGCACTCTTCTGGGAGGTAGACGACCCAAATTAAAGACCCAGCTCTGTATCAGGCACAGTGGGGACTGAACCTTGGTCTCCCAAGACTCTTGGTGAGTACGCCAACCATTGTGCTAAAGATTACTAGGAAGGATGGGGTGGCACGACTGCCACTTCTTGCATCTGTTGTGTAGGTTTAGGGGTGCTCAGAACTTGTCTCCTGAATTGGGCCCCAAGGCAAGATAGGCGTGGAATGCCTCGTTTGAGAATCCCACTGGGGCGTAGGTGGGTTTGATTTAGGCACCAAGTTGGTGGGCAGTGTCATCACTGAGCTGGCTTTGCACATGCCCAGCTGTCAAAATGTAGACACCGTAGGGGCTTTACCGGTGCGGACTTTAGGTTTCTACAGGGTTAGGAAGCAGCAGAGGAATCATTTTTTGTGAATGTCATGGATGCCTAAGTCCCCCTTGTAAGTTTCATCCTTAGTGCCTGTGTTATAAAAGGGATACAGTCAACTTGAAATCAAGCCAATTTAAAAAAATGAGTTAAAAGTAGTTTGAGATCCTATTACTGCCCCTAAGGCCCCTACCATTACCTTTGGTTTTACATTTGTATTTTCCTATAAGTTAAATGGTGTTTCTAATCCCTTGTTGGCATGATAGCAGCCACGTGGTTACGAGAACTAATTTAATTTTAATGTGTTCTGTTGATTTAAAAGAATAATAAACATGAGATCTAAAATAAGATGTCTGTTTAAACCTCACAATATTTCTGTAGGTAAGATATCTAAACTATATCTAAACAATCTTTGGAAACTTTAAAACTTCATGCCCACTTGATCGTGCTGCCTAGAGTCTGGAGGCTTGGATTTTAGTCCCACCTATACAGTTAACTCATTGTATATGACTTGCTGAAGAGTACAACTTTTCTTTATATCTCTAGGATACAGATAATAGTTCTTACCCACTTTGTAGAACACATTTAGTGAGCTTTGGATGAAAACTGGTACAGGTCAAACAAAAATAACAAACAGTGTATCTCTTCTACACTCTTGTTTGAAGGTAAGTTATTTGCCTGGGGCCTAGACAAGTGAATTTGTGGGGCTCTGAATTAAGCTGGTTTGTTACGTGTGTGTGTGTGTGTGTGTGTGTGTGTGTGTGTGTAATCAGATGTTAGTTTGCTACTTATAACGAAGAAACTTTGTTTAAAACATCATATGTGTTTATGAAGGATACTTTAAAGAGCCAGTTAAGGCAGGTTGGTATGTTCTTACTGTGCATCTATCTGAAATTATGGAGATGTCATTACCAATTCTGTAGCTAAATGTGCATTGCATCTTAAAGTGGGGTTTTAGTCACTTTGTTGCTGACAAATGGTGATCATAGCCAAATTTACCACTTACTCTTGTGGTAAAGATTTAGTTTTCTGGACAGTTATAGGTGAATAATTTCAATACTTTTGGAATTTTTAAAGGGTAGAATGGAGACATTTTCTATTTTATGTTTGGTGTATCTCTTTGCTGTCTCAATTTTAAAATAATTTTGTTTTAGTGTTTGAAACATAATGAAGTTGGAGTTTATAAACAAAATTTTGAGCATACTCTATTGAAAACTTGGAAACTACCAAGTTAATAGCATCCCTCATCAGGGGTGTTTCTGTTTATGTAATGAAAGCTAACAGATGATGATGATTGCATTTTCAAAAGCTGATGTATAACAGAATATAGGTCTGTGGAGAATGCATCAGGTAAGAATGAGGCTTCTTGAGGTTAATGGGAGCTGTGGGGTACTTGTCGCTCTTGAAAATTGGGTCATTTATCTGGCTCCCTAAATATAGATTTAATAGCTTCACTTTAGGCTCCTGTTTTAAAAATCTTGGTCTGAGAATATGTAGCTACCTTAATGCAACTGATCACTTAGATTTAATGTTATTCTAAAATAACCTTGCTCTTTGTGCTGTCTCCTGGGTACAGCTGCAAATGTGAAATACAACCCACCCCATCAATATATTATAAATTTTGTTCTGTATTTTATTGTCTTTTGAGATTGCTAACTATAAGCTAACATCTTGCAGGAGGGCTTAAGTGTGTAATATCACAGCCAGGTATTGACTTCAATGGAGAGAAGTCCAACCTCAGGATTGTATTTTTTCACCTCCGTATGTCGGTGTAATTCAGAGGTGGGCAAACTATGGCCCACGGAACCCTCCTGCCTGGCTCCTGAGCTCATGCCCCGAGAGGCTAGCCCCCGGCCCCTCCCCCGCAGCCTCAGCTCGCTCCGCTGCCGGCGCAATGCTCTGGGCGGCGGGCTGCGAGCTCCTGGGGCAGCACAGCTGCAGAGCCCGGCCTCACTCGGTGCTCTGTGCTGCACGGTGGCGTGGCTGGCGTGCCACCAGTGCTCCAGGCAGCGTAGTAAGGGAGCAGGGGGGGTTGGATAGAGGGCAGGGGAGTTTGGGGTGGTGGTCAGGGGATGGGGGTGTGGATAGGGGTCGGGGCAATCAGAGGGTGGGGAACAGGAGGTTTGAATGGGGATAGGGTTTCCAGGGGGGCAGTCAGGAATGAGAGGAAGGGTTGGATGGGAGTGGTGGAGGGCAGTCGGGGCAGGGGTTCTGGGGGCTGTCAGGGGACAGGGAACGGGGGGGGGGTTGGATGGGGCAGGAGTCCTGGGGGACTGTCAGGGGGCGAGAAGCAGGGGGGGTCGGATAGGAGGCGGGGGCCGGGCCACACCTAGCTGTTTGGGGAGGCACAGCCTCCCCTAACCGCCCCTCCATACAATTTTGGAAACCTGATGCGGCCCTCAGGCCAAAAAGTTTGCCTGCCCCTGGTGTAATTACTAACCAGTCCCCTCTTTTTGAGCTGTTCACTCTTTCATATTTCACTGAATTTCAAATCTCCCCTCTCTTGTGAGAAGTTGAGCTTACAGTATTTCAGAGCTCTACATTTCAATTAGTAGGAGACTAACAGTTTTGGTATTGGAACGGCATTAGGACACATGATCTTAGACATGCCGAATGCTTGAGCCTTTGTAGAGTTATCCTACAAGTTATTGTTTAATATAGATAATGGAAGAGAACTTGGACTATTCACATGGCTGTGAAGCTTGAACTGGCAGCAAGCTGGCCTGTTTGTAGTATTTGCAGAAGGTAGGGTGATAAATTAATGATAGTGCAATTTTTTACAAATTGCTCCCAGATTAGATATTGCTGTGTGTGTCACAGCTTGTTAAACTTTGTTTGAAAACTTTAGAGTTGTTTTCATTCTTTAAGTACACTGTTTGTCATCTTAACACTGTATTAGTAAGTTCTGCATGTTTGTCAAACTGGAGACTGAACATTGCATATGACACTGCAAATGCCTCCTTATGTTTTAATTCTAGCTGTGAGGAGAGACTCAAAAAATGGCTTATACATGCACTCCTGGCTGCTAAAACTGTTAACGCCTGACACATAACTTGTATTTTATTCTTCTGTCTCAGAGAGAAGGATTGGTGTATGACTATACAAATATAACTAAAGACTAGAACAAAAGCATTGGTTATAAGTAACTAATTGTGTAATAATTATGAATTTAACCCTTTCTTTGTTTAGCAAGTTCACAAACTAATTTTGATGTTTTGGAATGTGTTAGCTATTTGTAAGTATTCAGCAAATAATTTCAAGGAAGAAATCTCAGTGTATGGGTTGTTCATGAAATGTTCAGTTCCTTGTTATTTGTAGTAAGTGGTTGGTCATGTGATATTGTTTCATCTCCCTGATTGAATGACGGAAACTTTTAAAACATGAAAATAATGAATATGGTACCTCTGTTACAAACTTCCAGTTTAATAATGGTTTGTGCAAAAATTAGGGGGATTGACTGAGTAGACCCCTCTCCATCTCTCTGTCTCTGCGTGAGAGAGAGAGAGAGAAAGAAAGAATCATAATGAACTGAATTTAGGGCTTTCATTCATGAAAATATTCACAAGTTTACTTCTAAATGATTTGACAGGCTTCAAATGTAAATGGGGTAATTAAATTGTTAGCAATTTATTGTTCCAGTACACCAAATATTTTACGAACACACCACGTAGCATATATTGCAAAATAAGTGGCAATATTTTTCCCCCCCCCCCACCCCATTGCTTCACACCAGTTCTTTCCAGATTTTGAATGACCACATGCAAAAGTGATAATGAACCAGGAAGGTGTATACTCCTGACAAGGAAAAGCATTACAAGTCCTTGGTGGGATCATTTGTGACTTTTTTTATTCTCCTTTAACAGCCTGTTGTTTCTTATTTTTCTTTTTAATATCATTCTAGCATTAACTTGCATACCTTAATATCAAATTGATTCCAACTGGACTTATTACCCGTTATGGTGACCTAGTATGGAGAAATCCCATCCAGATTTGGGCCTGATCACAAAAAAAAGTTTTCCTGGGCATGTGCTTTCCGCTTCAGCAGAATGTTTCATTTTGTGGCTCCTTAGGAAAGCGCTAAGGAACAGCAGAGGCAGGCACAGGAGTTATTCATTGAGGAGGCGGCTCCAAGATGGAAGGTGGGGAAAGAGTAGAGAATAGATCTTCCACATCTGCAGCACCAAGGAGGGGAGAAACAGAGAGAGGCTCCTTTCCCTCAAATGACTGAATGGAATGAAGTAATCAAAACAAATGATAATTCTAAAATGAAATGTAAACATTGATAAACAGCCAGATAGGTGAAATTTGTGGTCATCTCAAGAGCAGAGCTGTGGGAAATTGTGGTTTTGAAATTTGGTTTTGTTTGTCAGAATGAATCCAATATTTTTAAGCCCTGTGAACTGGAAATCGGGGTGGGGTGGGGGAGAGGGTTTCCCCCTGGAACATGGTGTTTCCAAAACAAAATCTGCTCCCTGGACCCGACCGCTTGATTGAAATTTACTCAGCAGCTGCCAGGGCTTTCAGGCTCTGGGAAATCAGTCAGACAATTTTTTTTGACCATCTCTGCTCAAGAAGTGCAGAAAATCAGTTTTTTTTGGGATTCTTAAAGAGCAAATGTGCCACTGAATTAAAATTTCACTGTTGGACAGGAAGAGCAGAACACTGAGCTTCAACCAGCAAGTGAGACTCTTGATGGTTTGGTCAGCATTGCTATTATGCTGTAATAATTTAAGCCACTGTTTTGGACATTCCATCAACTCTTTGACATCCAGCTTTGTTCAACAACAGTCTGTTTGTCTCTCAAATAAATGGCAAAGAACAAACTGGTGATTATCATTTAAAAGACAGAGACTTGAATTTGATAATGAAGTTGCAATCTTATCTTATGCTAACATCATAATCACCTTCAGTGTAGCATGAAATGAGCATTATAAAGAGGCAAGTGAAGCACCTTGCCCTGCATGTACTACTCTAGACAAATTTGAACTCCGTTTCACATCTAAATGTGGTAAAAGTGAATCAAATTGAAGGAAGAACTGAAAGAATCAACACTGATATTAATACTAAATGGTTGGAAAAATGTGAGTGATCTAATAATGGCTACAAGCATACATACATGGAGCAAATGCATTCTTGTTTAATGCGGTTGATTCTTCTATGGGGAAAAATTGTGTCCAATTTGCTGAAGATACTTTTCTCTACAGTTTTTGGTTGGCCTTTTTCCATCTACTCAGACAACAAAGATAAAATGAAAAAGTTAAAAATTTTGTGGGTGAAGTCACCCTAAAATTCTGACATATGGGTGTTCAGCATACTTACTTAAACCTTATAAAAAAGTAAGACCTAGTAACTCTAAAACACAATGCAAATGATTTTTTTAAATTTCCAGCACTTTCATTAATGAAACACCTGATTGGTGTCTTAAAAAGGCTTTAAAGTAGCTTCCCAATGAAACTTCGTCAAAATCTCTGGAAAATTCTCTATTTTCATCCAGCTACCATAAGTGTATTGAAATTTGCACTGAGCATGAGAGAGACTTGAATCAAAATACAGCATTTTACACAACAAGGCTGTCTACAGAGACACTGAATTTACAATGGCAGTTGAAAGATGTTCCCAAGGGATTAGATGGATGGATGTTGATGATGCTACTCTTGCAGTCTCAATGGAAATCTGGCTTGATCTAATTAAACAGAAATGGGCCACACACAGATAAAATAAAACTATTCAGAGAAACTATGGAATATTTGTGGTGTTTAGCTAATATGATTTACCAAATATAAAGCTCATGGGTTGAGCCAGCACAGGAGGAAGAGGTTAAAACATAATTTATGGACCTAATCCTTAGTTTATGCCTTCTCCTATAGAGTTTACAACTGAATATCCATATTTCTACTCTAAATCTGGTTTGTGAATAAGGTAGTGTCAGATTGTGGCCAAAAAATGGCAGAAAACTATGGAAGTAAAATCATGGAAAACAGGATGGCTGAGTTCTGAAGTTTTTTAAAAGGCTGCCAACTCAGCATCAACCAGACTGCCTGGGCATCTAACTGCTTTTGAAGGTACTAGTTCACTGCCTTAAAAAAAGTGATTAAATTATCATTCTAGTTTTCTCATTTCTTTCCAGGGCTTGCTGCATTTTTGAACCAAAAATGAACCACTTTAAGTGCTGAGATGGGAGTGGGGGGAATAGGATAAATCAAATGTCAAAGCTATTTAAAAACGCTTGAATGTGTTGTCTTTTATGTCCCATTTACCTTTCCAACCATGCATTTGACACTTGCAGTTCTTCCATTTGGTGTTTTTACCTTCTAACATCTTGATGCTGATTTTCCAAATTATTTTATAATGATTCTAGAAAGTCACCTCTTTCCCCACTTTTTTTTTTTTTTTGGCGCTGCCAAACAGTTTGCTCAGATACCATGTAAATCATCTGGGTCAGATTTATCTTTACCCCAGAGCTATACTCCAGCAAGTGAATTCTTCCAGGTTTTGTTTGTAATAAGCCTGCAAACATTCCAGCACCTCTGTCAGCTCTTTTTAGGGTGGACTTAATGGAAATGCTTTAGGTCAGGTAGAAGATTGTCTGTTAGTGGTATAATTTCCTGGCAGACACATAAGTGGGGTATACAGTACCATCTACTTAAAGTTGCTGTCTTTGTTAGCATGCATGGTAATCATATAAAAGAGAAGGCGGTGAGGCAATCTTTATTGGACCAACTTCTGTTGGTGAGAGTTTTTTTATTAAATTAAGTGGGGGAGAAGAAATACTCTCTCTGACTGTGCTGTATTTTTTTTTTTGAGAACGCACTTCAGGTGACAAATATAAAAGATGTAGATCATAATTCTGCTTCCATATAAGTAGGTGGTCTTGTTCTATTTTGTTTTTCAATTGTCATAGAACTTGTGTGTGTACACATTTATATATACATCTGTATAGTTGTAACTGACCTTCCTACTAGATCTTTCTGTCGTACTCTTATTACTAATTTTTGATTGGCATTTACAGCTATATGTGGCTTTGAGTGATTACTAATTCTGGTTTTGCTCTGTTGCAGGAAAAATAAAAGCTCAAAGGGCCATATCAACTTGAGGTCTAGTTAATTTCCAAATTGTTTAAGATTAGCTTCAGATACTACACTTTTTCCCAAATGCTTTTTTACTAGGTTTTGTGGTTTTTATAATTTTTCTATTTGTAAAATGTTTTGTTGCTTTTTTGGAAGAACTATACAAAAGGAGAAAATGTTATAAGCTAAATTGGTTTTAGAACAATTTATACAGCCTCAAGTCTGTCTAAGGGTTTGGACTGATGTAGCTAAATCAACTTAGTTACACTGGTATACATGTTTTAATATAGAAATGGCTTTACTCTCAGCCTATCATGCTGTGACTGGATTTGAAAGTCAAACTGGCTTCTTTATCAGGCATTGTCATCAGTAATAAGTTTCTTCAGGTCTAATTATGTCCTAAGGGGTATCTGGGCCACCTT
Organism: Terrapene triunguis; assembly: GCF_002925995.2. Lineage (NCBI taxonomy): Eukaryota > Metazoa > Chordata > Testudines > Emydidae > Terrapene > Terrapene triunguis. The sequence continues at coordinate 3,204,728 of NW_020664376.1, forward strand.
GTACTCAGATAATGCCATCAATGACACCTGTGCAACCTTTTTTCCTTTAATTGGTTAGCATAGTTGTAACTGATCAGAATTTTGAATTTTAGCTATGGTGATAGTTCACTAGAGAGCAGAATTCAGCTCTGGTTCTTATAATCGCTGTTAGCTTTGCAGGGCTATCAAGAGTAAAACAGTGAAAGCTAATTTTTGTCATTAAAATAAGCAGGTAAAATACCCAGTGAACAGATATCTTAATATGCTTTTTTATGTAATCACTTTTCAGAATAAATCTTTTTTTAATGTCATCTGTTTTGAATGCAAAGTTTTCAGACATGGAAGATTTGGTACAAAGCTCCTCTATTGTAATTTCAATGGGTGTACAATTTCTCTTGAACATGGCTCCTACAGTAAGCATAAATGACCTCTTAATCATTTTATTAGTGCTGTTCCTTTTTGAGGGGAGACATGTACTTTAGTTCTCAGAATTGATGCTTCTATCTATGTTGAGGCTGAGAAATTGATAAATTATCCCAGTTACTGTAATGTCACTGAAACTCAGTGGTAGGCATGACTTCTGCGTTTATTTACATTTCTACTTTAATCCTTGTTGATCTCCAGTGGAAGCTGTACTTGCTTTAAGGTGTTTGCTTTATATGTCAGTCTCTCAAAACTGTTCTCGTAACTTTTTTTTAAGCTAATGGAGGGAGACTATGAAGACCTTGAAGTTTTTAGACAATTTTATTAAAAGTCATAATTTTACTCTCCATAATACTAGAGTCAACCTCTGTAAACAAAGGCTTTTAATCCTAACTTGATCCAAGTTTTTGGCCTGGGACACAGCAAAGCTAAGCACGTCTTAAAAAGCAAATCTCATTGGTGTCTTTTAGATTTCTGCTAGGAGCTAGTGAAGTCAGTAGATTGCAAAATCTTGAACCCATTGAAGTCAATGGCAAAACTCCTGCTAACTTCAGTGGTGCCAGGATTTCACTTCTTGTTTCTTAGAACTCCATGTTAATTCTGTCAGACTGAGGTGGTGCACGAAGGGAGTGTTATGTTAGATGAGGCTTCCCTTTATAGTAATAAGGGACACTGACAATTTAAATAATCTTTTAAGGAAGAATTATTTTCTGGGTACTGCTATGAAATGTGTAGCCAGAGAGGTGAGGCTATTTAGGTCTAGTTTACTGTGTGTGGGCACTCTGTCTCTACTTCCTGAATTATTACCTTCTTGATTGTGTTCCACACCTTATTTTGAGGCCAAAATGGAAGTCTCTTTTCTGACTTCTTGGTAAATGTCAGGGATTCCTTCTGTGGATAAAGGTAGTGCACAGTTCATAAGTGCTAGTGCTGAAAATCATAACTGGGCCAGTGGGTCTTCGAATGCAGATACGGGGCAGTTACTTCTGTAGTCATAAAAATAGTCATGAACTGAGTCGTTTTAGCACCTGTCTTGCATAATTTTGTTCATGATAAAATCATTGTGGTGTTTAAAACAGACCTTTTTTCTTCCGTACTCCCTCTTCTCCTGTGGGGTTGCCTAACATCATGTTGAATACTGGCTAAATTGTTGATATGGAGGGGTGGCCTCTTTAAGGTGAGCTGGTGGTGGTGGTGTCATTGTCTGTGGAGCTGTTCTAAGGC
>NW_020664376.1:3206363-3239038 GCF_002925995.2 Terrapene triunguis
AAGGCAGTGGTCACCAACTGGTTCATTGTGATCGATTGGTCGATCCTGGAGCCTCTGCGAGTTGATCGCGATCTCTGGCCTCTAAAAGCCCGGTGACGCAGTGGGGCTAAGGTAGGCTCCCTGCCTGCTCCGGTCCTGCGCTGCTCCTGGAAGCAGCCAGCACGCCCCTGAGGCCCTGGGGGAGGGAGGGCGGGCGGGCAGGGGTCTCTGCATGCTGTTCCTGCTTGCAAGCACCACCCCCGTGTTCTTGATACATCCATGCTGACTGTTCCTTATCACCTTATCTTCTAGGTGCTTATGAATTGATTATTTACTCAGTTATCTTTCTAGGTATCAAAGTTAACCTGAGAGGTCTATAATTAGCTGCATTGTTCTTGCTCCCCCCTTTTATAGACTGGTACTATATTTGTCCTTTTTCAGTCCTCTGGGATCTCTTCTGTCCTCCACAAGTTCTCAAAGATAATCACTAATGACTTAGCGCTCTTTAGCCAATTCTTTAAGTAGTCTAGGGTGTATTTTGTCAGACTCTGCTAACTTGAAGCCATCTAGCTTGTCTAAGTAATTCTTAATGTGTTCTTTCCCTATTTTAGCTGCAGTTCCTGCTCCATTTAAACAAATGTTCACTATGATAGTTGTCTGATCGCTGCTAACCTTTTTGGTGAAAAGTGAAACAAAAGATGCTTAAGACTTTGGCTGTTGCTGTGTTTCCTGTTGGCTCTCCCTCCTCACTGAATAATGGGCCTACCCTGTTCTTGGTCTTACTCTTGATTCTAATATGTACTACATTACAAGGAAAAGAGTTGCAAAAATGTTCCAGTTCTGAACTTCTTTCTGTAAGTATCATGCATAATTGTAAAAACAAAACTTAAGACACCTTACACGTAAGTGTCCAGTTTTCAGGGTAATAGCTGTAAACCTAGTGCTTAAGGTATTGACAGTTATCAAGAATGCCTTACTAAGAATGATATTTCTGTTTGAATTTGAGGTTTTTTTAAATATGTACGTTAAGATTCTTCAGCATAAAAAAGCAAACCAAAAACCCAATTCCAGAATTAACCATGTGTGGGGTTTAGAAATATATCTAAACCAAAGCAAGAAATTTCATATCCCCTTCCATAATGCATAGGAGTTCTGAGTTTTTAGTAATCTACAGCCAGGTATCTCAAGTCCCATCTTCCTACTCAGTCTATGTCTATGTCTACACTACAGACTTTACAGAAGCGCAGCTGTGCTGCTGTGCAGTCGACCGTGTAGCCGCTTTATGCCAGCAGAGGAGAGCTCTCCTGACAGCATAATTAAACCACCCCTAACGAGCAGTGGTAGCTATGTCGGCAGGAGAACATCTCCTGCCGACATAGTGTTACCCACACCAGCACTTTTGTCGGCAAAACTTTTGTTGGTCGGGGTGTGTGTGTTTTTTTTTTTTCACACTGCTGACCGATAAAAGTTTTACCAACAAAAGTGCTAGTTTAGACATCGCCTAAATCTAATAGTATCTGTTCTATTGTATTTTCATGTTAGGCCTTCTATAGCAGTAGTTCTCAAAGCCGGTTCGCTGCTTGTTCAGGGAAAGTTGCGGCCAGCACATCCCTCGGCCTGCGCCGCTTCCCGCAGCCCCCATTGGCCTGGAGCAGTGAACCGCGGCCAGTGGGAGCTGCAATCGGCCGAACCTGCGGACGCAGCAAGTAAACAAACCGGCCTGGCCTGCCAGGGACTTTCCCTGAACAAGTGGCAGATTGGCTTTGAGAACCACTGTTCTATAGAACAATCTAAAAAGTGGCTATTCCTGAGTTGTCTGTCTGTGTCTGCCTGTTTTGCTTCCTAAGTATTTCATTTGTTAGTAGCCCTTCAGATTCCTTTAAAATTAGCTTTCCCCTTTCTCTCCCTAACCCACTCCATCCCTATGATCTCTTGCTGCTGCTTCCTTTTCTCCCATGACACTTTCATCTGTGTCAGGTAGTAGAAATAATGGGTCTGCTGGCTCAGTATATGGAAAGGCATCGATGTTTCTCTCCCTCTCAGAAAATTACTTCTCTTGAGTTCACTGTAGTCTCTGCTTTTGACTTCATTAGACAATGAGGAAGGCGATTTGTGGGGATTGGCACTTCAAGCCAGAGAGATGCGAAATTCTCCCTCTGCTCTTAATATAGTGGGAAACAGCCATCTTTTCCTTTGAGGATGACTACACTCTCTTAGAAGCATAGAATATCAGGGTTGGAAGGGACCTCAGGAGGTCATCTAGTCCAACCCCCTGCTCAAAGCAGGACCAATTCCCAACTAAATCATCCCAGCCAGGGCTTCTGTACCTGCAACTTCTACCTGAGTCCTTATCAAAACTTTGACCTTAAGTATAAAATTACTCCAAGTCTCTGGAGTAAAATTCTTCACCAACCACACAACATATCAGTAGCGATAGTGAAGTATAACTCCCCCAAATATGTCTTTTTATTTCTTTAATCTGGTGGCACAGATTTAAATTAGGGACTAAAATCAGGTGCGGTTGGAACTTTGGTTTGTTGTTGAACGAGCATGTGAAAACTGGTTCACCAAAACACTATTTTTCTCATGTTTTGTGGTATTAGTAGTACCCTCCATGCTTTGCATATGACAGAATGTGTCTTGCTATTCCTGAAATTAGTGAAACAATAGAGTTGAGAGTCTGCTTATACTTGTATAGTAGTACATGATTACTGGGAAATAGGATGTGAAGTTTTTGTTCGATTTTCATCTGAGTTCAACCCTAGTATCCAATGGAGAAAACAAATGTAAGCTTTTCATGAACAGTGCAAAGAATAACACATTAGTTTGACTGCTGGTTCAGCTACAACGCAAGGGTTGTGGTTTTGTTTCCACTTATAACCCATGTAGTATTTTCATGGCACCATTTGTGCTGCTGTGGCTAAAGGTTTCTTTGCACTTCCATTATAAACATATATTCAAGGGGATTAACTTGGCCATTAAAAAAGTTACTTCATGCCGAAGCTTGATGTAAGAAACCTTAAGGCCAAATTTCAGATATTGTTTTTGTACTTTGTTCCTTTTCAAAATACATATTGTGGCAGAAATTGCCTTTCATGACCCTCCTGGGGGGTCATGACCCACTGCTTGAAAAACACACACAGTCAAGGGCATGCAAGATATTGAAAACTTGATAATTCTAAAGAAAATCAATTTATCAGAATTTCAGAGTGGTCAAAACCTTCAAAGTTCGTGAGGTCAAATGCCGTAGATTTTATTTCACATTTTGTAACTTATTTTATTACTTCTACTTTTATAGTTAAATGTAAGGGTGCTGTGAAAGTTTTCAATTCTGAATAAGGGGTCCCCAACTTGAAAAAGGTTGAGAAACTTTAGTCTAAGTAATAGCATCTCTTCCGCCCCTGACGAGATCCGGCATGGTGTTCTTTTTCCACTAGAGAAGAGTGGTGCAACACAAATTTGTCAGTATGGTGCTGAACTTCTTGCCAGAAGTTCTCTCATTCCAATGAGAAATGGACAGTGTAGTAACTTTTTTTTTTTAAAATGCTTTTTTCCACTTTGGCAACATTCCCATGCATTGGTTCCTTAGTTTCTACTTGCATTGCTACTCTTCTATATTGTTTCTTCTTTTCCATTTTTATTGGACTTTTCTGGCTGGAAGACATGGAGTGTATTGACTGCTAGGGATGGGTTTCAATATAATGGTTGACCATCCTGAAGAAATGTTTGAAGTCTATCTGGTATGACAATCTCTATATAGGGTACAAAATATCGACTTCTCCTTCCTTGAAGAATTATAGGCCTAGAGAAAGCATTGAGATTCTGAGTATGAACAGTTAGTTGAAGAAAAATTTCTTCTATCCCAACACTCTTGCATTGTTCAAGGCCATTCACCAGTTTCAGAAGACCAACTAAACAGAATTCCTGCCAAGGAAGCTGAGGTATCTTGGACTGGCCATTACAGAAATATACTGGGAAATGAATGTGGGGTCATAGCTTTTCTTTTCTGTATTTTTGATTAGACTACAGTAACTCCTCACTTAAAGTCGTCCCGGTTAACGTTGTTTTGTTGTTACATTGCTGATCAATTAGGGAACATGCTCGTTTAAAGTTGTGTAATGCTCCCTTCGTCGTTTGGCAGCTGCCTGCCTTGTCTACTGCTTGCAGGAAGAGCAGCCCGTTGCAGCTAGCTGGTGGGGGCTTGGAACCAGGGTGGACCGGCAGCCCCCATATCAGCTCACCCTATCAGCTCCCGCTCCCCTAAGTTCCCTGTGCTGCTGCTGCCCAGCAGGCTAGCAATTGCAGCAGTTGCAGCTGTCCCTCCCCCCCACTGCCATGTGCTGCTCCTGCCTTCTGCCTTGGAGCTGCTTGCTGTGCGGGGGACAAGGGAGGAAGAGGGGGGGCTAATGTCAGGGTGTCCCCTCCCCCCTGCTCCTGCATCCTGCTTACCCCATCTTCCATAGAGCGGGGAGGGACACACCAGGGCTCAGGACGGAGGGAGCTTGCAGCAGCTGCGGTCTCAGCAAGCTGATCTAATTAACAAGGCAGTGTACTTAAAGGGGAAATGCACATATTGCACTCATTCCTGCTGCCTTGTAGAATGAGAGAGTTAACCCTTGAGGGCTTAGCCAATTGCTAGTTCATCATTTAGCAGTAAGGGAAATATCCCATCCTCTGGCTCCTCCACCTCAACCAAGCTTCACAATCATCATCACTGTGTCACTCACTCATGCCCGTCACCCCAATCGGGGTATGGGCCGCCAACCACAGATCTCCTGGACCATTTGCTCTAGCTGGTTCCAGGTATAGCCCATTTTTATGCTATCAGCCTGAAGGTCGCGTCGCCAGGTGTTTCTTGGACGGCCTCTTTTCCGCTTGCCTTGGGGGTTCCACCGCAATGCCTGTCTAGTGATGTTGGTTGGCTGCTTGCATAGTGTGTGTCCTATCCAGCCCCACCTTCTTCTAATTTCTTCCTCTGCTGGAAGTTGACGAGTCCTCTCCAAGAGGTAGATGTTGCTGATGGTGTCTGGCCAGTGGATCTGGAGAATCCTTCTAAGGCAACTATTTATGAAGGTCTGGATCTTCCTGGTGGTTGTTTTAGTTGTCCTCCAGGTTTCAGCTCCATACAATAAGACTGATTTCACGTTGGAGTTGAACAGTCGAATCTTTGTTGCCAAAGACAGCTCTCTGGAGCTCCAGATGTTCTTGAGCTGTAAGAAAGCTGCTCTTGCCTTACCGATCCTTGCTTTGATGTCTGCGTCTGTGCCACCCTGTTGGTCGATGATGCTGCCTAAGTAGGTGAAGGACTGCACTTCTTCCAGAGGGCTTCCGTTCAGTGTGACTGGGTCATTACTGATGGAGTTAATCTTGAGGATCTTGGTCTTGTCCTTGTGGATGTTGAGGCCAACCTGTGATGACGTGGCTGCCACTACGTTGGTCTTCTCTTGCATCTGCTGTTTGCTATGCGAAAGGAGTGCAAGGTCGTCGGCAAAGTCCAGGTCATCAAGCTGGGTCCACAACGTCCACTGGATTCCGTTCCTGCGCTCATAGGTGGATGTCTTCATAATACAATCAATGACAAGGAGAAAAAGAAATGGTGACAATAAGCATCCTTGTCTGACTCCGGTTCGCACCTGGAAGCTGTTGGTAAGCTGCCCTCCATGGATCACTCTACAGTGTATGCCGTCATATAAGTTCTTAATCAGGTTAACCACCTTTGCTGGGATGCCATAGTGCCGAAGGAGCTTCCAGAGAGTCTCTCGATCCACGCTATCGAATGCTTTCTCATAGTCAACAAAATTGATGTACAACGAGGAGTTCCACTCCATAGACTGCTCAACTATGATGTGGAGCGTTGCTATCTGGTCCGTGCATGATCTATTTTGCCGGAAACCTGCCTGCTCATCTTGTAGCTGTGGATTGACAGCATCCTTCGTTCTCTCTAAGAGGACTCGGTTGAAGACCTTCCCTGGCACCGACAGAAGTGTGATTCTTCTGTAGTTGGCACAATTGCTGAGGTCTCCTTTCTTGGGGATTTTAATAAGGTATCCCTCTTTCCAATCTGCCGGAATCACTTCTTCTTCCCATATCTTCTCAAAGAGGGGGTACAGCATTTCCACTGAAGCATCCAGTTCTACTTTCAGGGCCTCTGCTGGGATATCGTCAGGTCCAGCTGCCTTCCTGTTCTTCATCATAGTGATGGCTTTTCTGATCTCACCTCTGGTTGGTCTGTCACAATTGATTGGAAGGTCTTGGTTGGCTGGGTCAATGTCTGGTGGATTTAGTGGTGCTGGTCTATTCAGGAGTTCCTCAAAATGCTCCGCCCATCTATTCATCTGTTGTTCTATTTCTGTTATAGACTTTCCCTGCTTATCTTTGATGGGACGTTCTGGCTTGCTGAACTTTCCAGACAGTCGCTTGGTGATGTCATACAGCTGTTTCATATTACCGTTGTATGCTGCCTGCTCCGCTTCTGCTGCCAGTCCATCCACATAATCTCTCTTATCCTTCCTAATATTCCTCTTCACTGCTCTATGGGCTTCAGCATACTCTTTTTGCGCTTTAGCCTTTGCTGCTCTAGTCCTGCTGTTATTAACTACTGCCTCCTTCTTCTTTCTATCTTCTATCTTAGTCAAGGTCTCTGCTGTGATCCACTCTTTCTGCTGATATTTCTTAATTCCAAGCACTTCCTGGCATGCTGACCTAAGTGTGTCTCTCACTTTCTGCCATCTGTTGGGTACACTGTCTTCCTCTTCCCCAGACCAATCCTGTAGTACTGAAAACTTATTCTTCAGCGTCAGTCCAAAATCTTCCTTGATCTTATGATCCTTCAAAAGGCTGACGTTGTACTTCGCTCTTCTATCTGACGCGTCTATCCAGTTCTTCTTTAGCTTCAATCTGGCCACCACTAAGTGATGGTCGGACGCTACGTCTGCTCCTCTTCTAACTCTAACGTCCTGCAAAGATCTTCTGAACTTCTTGCTAATACAGACATGATCGATCTGGTTTTCTATCATGCCTGCTGGCGATACCCAGGTACTCTTGTGGATCTGCTTGTGAGGAAAGATGCTACCTCCTATAACCAGGTTAAGTGCACACAGATCCACAAATCTCTCTCCATTCTCACTCATCTCTCCCAGAGCGTGGGTCCCCATGACTTGTTCATATCCTGTGTTGTCAGGTCCAATTTTGGCATTAAAATCTCCCATAAGGATGGTAATGTCTTTGTCTGGGAGAATCTCTAATATTTTCTGAAGTCTGTTGTAAAAATAGTCTTTGTCCTCCTCTTCACTGTCATTGGTTGGAGCATAGCACTGTACAACATTCATCTTAATCCTCTTCATTTTAGTTCTGAAGGATGCTGTGATGATCCTGGAACCATGTGCCTCCCAACCAATCAGTGCTCTCTGTGCCTGCTTGGACAACATGAAGCCTACTCCCTGTGTGTGGGGTGCGTCGCTCTCTTCATGTCCGGAATACAGCAACAGCTCTCCTGTCAACAGTCGTCTCTGTCCAGCTTGCGTCCATCTTGTCTCGCTAATGCCTAGTAGGGTCAGGTTGTTGCTCCTCATCTCTGCTGCGCCGTCTTTCTTAACTCGTACATGGTCCTCACGTTCCATGTACCGATGGTAATCCTCCTGGTTGCAAGAAGGGTAATTGGCTTTGTGGCTTCCTCATGACTTTCACTACTCAGCGTCATGCGTCTTCGAGTTGAAGACCCTTCTTTTTCCAGGCTAAAAGTCTCTGTTTTTGGCGTTTCTGTAGCAAGTTGATTTTTTACGGGGTGGAGTTGCTAGCCCCACGCCCAACCCTCCTCCTTTATCCTGACTTGGGACAGGCAGATGGCCCCAAAGGACCTCTCTGGTGGAGTTCATCACTGTGTACCAATATTAAATTGTTAGTTTAAAACTGTGTGTGTGTGTGTGTGTGTGTGTGTGTGTTTGTAAGTCTTTTGTCTGGTGAAAAAAATTTCCCTGGAACCTAACTCCCTCATTTACATTAATTCTTATGGGGAAATTGGATTCGCTTAATATCGTTTTGCTTAAAGTCGCATTTTTCAGGAACATAACTACAACGTTAAGTGAGGAGCTACTGTATTATAGTGGACGCATACACAAATACAGTTCAGAGCAGAGATCGTTCCCATGAAAGCAGGTTTCAGCATTTCTTAGAAAAGTTAAACACCTCAGTCAGCTGAATAATAAATACTTCAGATATCCAACACAGGCATCCTCCATCTCATAGTTCCAAAACATGACTGGGCTAATATAATATTACATTCATTTTTGTTATAAAAATGGTGTCTGTTCATATGGATATTCAATAAACTATAACAAAATAGTTAAATTTTAATACATTAATAAGAAATTTCTTTTTATTTTTGATATGTCTAGTGATTGCCTTCCAATAAATGTGGTAGCTAGTACTTCATAGATGGGCTTGTTTAAGGGAATATTAATACTCAGATACTCAACTGAAGTGCCAATTGAATGATTATTCTTCGAAATCTTTTTTTCTCAAGTGAATTGCAAAGCTTAAAACTAAACGTAGACTTTATAAAATCATTTTATCCTTCACTCACCTGCCAAAACCTAAATTTGGATTGTAGTTAAACTCTGAAACACCAAGGAAAAACACCTACCTCATGACCTGGCATATAAGGAGGAACTGTGTGGGTTTTTTTTTTTTTTTTAAGCGTTCAACTTAAATTTACATATTCAGTGTTTTAATATCTTTTTATAAATGAGCTTTGTAGATTATCATTAAAGGAAAGGAATATACAAATGAAGGCTGTTAATAATTGGATTCTAACCTGCAGATGTTTCTCTGGTAAATTCACAGTTACAATTTGCTTTGATCTCTACCCTTAGGTTTCGAGGGAACTTTTTTTATTGGTAAATGTCAGTGAATGTCAATTTCACCATACTCGTATCCTGATGAAGAAATATGTTCATCGCTATTAACAAAAATGTACAGATAGGCAAAATAAGAAAAATGCTGTTTGAGAATTTTATAATTTATTTAAGGATATTTACTTTGAATATTTTGAGGTGATATTGACAGTTTGGAACTGTTATAAAGTATTAACATTTTGAATCTCCACATCTACTAAAACTAAATGTCTGAACCCCCAGAAAATTGTGCAACTGTAAAAATTTAAATCAATAATAAAAAAAGCTTAAAAATAAACATTGATATTTATTGAAATGAATTTTAATTTTTTTTAAATAATCCAAGCCTATTTATCCTGTAATGCTAGGATACTGCAGGCAGATGTGTTGACTTTACATATCATGTGGGCTATGATATGTAACAAGGTGAATAAAATATGGAGTCTGGTCTTTACTCACCCCATCCCCCAAAAAGCCAAGACTACCACAGATGCCAAAGGCCCTTAATATTTCAAGTACCAAAACCCCAAAAACTAAATAAACCCAAAACATAACACACACCCCCCCCCGACCCCCAACTCTCTTCTTAAATTACTTGAGTACTGCCACATATGCCTAGTATGTTGAACCAAATCTTACTTTAGGTATGCTACTTTGAAGCATTGGTGTTTCAATAGGAATTACAAAAAGATCTGTAGTTTCTCAAGTAAAGTGGTGGAAGCCACATCACTTTGGACACTTATAAAGTACACTAGACCAGTGGTTCTCAAAGTCGGTCTGCCGCTTGTTCAGGGAAAGCCCCTGGCTGGCCGGGCCGGTTTGTTTTACCTGCCGTGTTTGTTTACCTGCTGCCTCCGCAGGTTCGGCTGGTCACCAGGGGCTTTCCCTGAACAAGCGGCGGACCGACTTTGAGAACCACTGCACTAGACCAAGCACTAGCAAGTACACTGTAGAGAAAAATCCTGCTCCTGGAGGTGATAATGAGGTGACTTCCTCCTGTCTTTATTCTGTGTTTTATATCTCCAGATATGGACTGTTCATATTGTCTTGAACTGTGTATACAATCCACGTAGTAGCTTGTCTGAAATCAAGCACTCCAATTGTGTGTTTGGATAAAAAATTTGTGTGTTCAAATACTGTAGAGCTAGTTTTTCTGTGCAGTTTTGTGACTGAGTTTAATCTTTTTTTCTTAAGCAGGCAAAACTATTTCTGTACTTTGCATGGACATGTAGTGAAGTGAATTTTCTCCACTGATTCATCTTCTGGAAATGTAGCTTTAAAGGGTTAAAATACAAAGTCTCTGCTCTGAGGACCTGGTGTCCTCAATGATCTGCCAGTATCTAACTAGTGGCAGCACCTGTAACTAATTATTCATTTTCAAGCAGTCCTGTATAATGGCTGGGTGGGGGTTTCCTCTCAGTTGTATCTGTGTATGTAGGACTGTAAAATCCTGCTCTGACAAAGTACTGCTTTAGCTCTACTTTTTGTTTGATGCAGGAAAAGGAAGTTGATGTTTAGCCACTGTCTGCAGCCTGGAGCTATGGGGAGCGACAGAGAAGAGATGTAGCCTTTTGTATTTCAGGGCTACTAGTTCAAAGTGCTGCAGTTCAAAGTGTGCTTCTGTTTTGACAATAATTATGAAATGGTGTTGACCCAATTATTTCTGTATAAATTATGCCCATTTTAGTCTTTAATTACCGTTTCTACAAACGCAAGCTGAGCTCTGAGAATAGTTATCTTCCTCTTGTGCATCACCCAAAGTTCTGCAACAAAATTATATTCTTGTATACTTTTGTGCAATTCCACTGCTTTGAGAGTTTACAGAGATATAATGGGCTGGAATTTAATAAGCAATGATGCTGCTGCACAAGAATAATTTAATCTATCTATTCTCTTAGCTGGGCTGACTACAGTGTTAACAGGAGTAAAATGCAGTAAGTTTTTTTCATCACTGAAGTCAGAAGACCTGACCTTGAAAACCTATGGGAAGATGATCTGATTAATAAAATGCCACTTGTAATAGTTCAGCATCTCAGATTAGGACCACACTTGTAATTGCTCTCCAAGTGAGTGTTTAAACTTGGTTGTCTTTTTGGAAATAGGAATTCATCTCATTAGCTGTTGCATTCAGAAAAATAGCAGTGCACATTGACTGTATATTCTGAATTGTTTCCCTAAGTGGGAAGAAACAAACTCCAGATCTGTCGTGAAAATGTTTGAGTTTGAGATAATAGACACGTAATATCTCACTGGGGAAAAGCATGCCAATTATCAAAACCTGGGTGAATGGAAATATAATTCCTAGAGGAAACAAGGTGCCATGGACTCTTGAACTGTGGGCCTGTAACGGCATAGTTAGTTGTTTATAGCAGTCCCCCAAAATTAAAGGAATTAAATATTCCCAGAGTGAGAGCCTTGAAGAAAAACAAGGAGGAATAAGTAAGAGGATCTAAAATAAAATAAAAAATGTTTACCTATCTGTCACTAAGCAAAACCTTGCATTGATATATTTTCTAAAGTTACTGTATAAGCACCTTTGTTTCCTAAAAACCTTAACTACAAAACTTACTGTATTTAACTAATAGTCTTGAATTTGGAGATTTGAAAGGTTTTTTTGAATCTAGGGAATCCTTGTTAGGCACATCCTCTCAGTTTGGAACTGACCTAACCTTGTGTGTGTGTGTGTGTGTGTGTTCTCTCTCCCACTTTGTGGAAATCCGTCTGAAACAAGTGGAGAGTAGAATAAAAACCTTTCAGTGCAACTATGTATCTTGGCATAAAATGTGTGGGAGATTCACAACACTTCGGTGTGACGATGGGAAGTGGGAATTGACTTGCTGCATAGAAGTTTGTGGCCCCACTGCTTTGTGGCAAACTGTTAGAATGACAAGAAATGTTTTAGGAGCAGGGACTACACTTCTCTCTTTGTAGAAACAGTTCTCAAACACTTTGATGGACACTACTGCTTCAATAGCAAATCTAACATTCCGAGGGTTAATTTAAAAGTATATTTATTTTAGTATGGAGGAAGCCTGGGATCTCTCTATACTTTAGAGCAGGGTTCTCAACCTTTTTCTCTCTGAGCCCCCCCCCGCTCCCCCACCCTCAAACATACTATAAAAACTGCATGGCCCACCTCTGCCACAACAACTGGTTTTTGGCATATAAAAGCCAGGGCCAGCGTTAGGGGGTAGCAAACAGGACAACTGCCTGGGCCCCATGCCACGTGGGGCTCCGCGAAACTAAGTTGCTCAGCTTTTTGCCCTGGGCCCCAGCAAATCTAATGCTGGCCCTGCTTGTCAGCCCCCCAAAACCTGCTTGCGGTCTCCCAGGTGGCCTCGGACCCCTAGTTGAGAACCACTGCTTTAGAGAGAACAATTCAATCATAAGTCACTGTATAACTCTTTCCTTTGCCTGGACTTGTTACCTCTTTTGAATCATTTGCACTGCAAATAAAGTGCACTTCGATAGCTACGGTTGTTTTGGGACATTATTTGCTTCTCCTGTCTTTCAACGATCTATTCTTTTGATTTCTGAACAGAAAGGGTGCCTGGGTAGAGTGCCTTAAGAAAAATGTTCTATGCCAATATGCTTTTACATTAATTTAGTTTCTTAAAAACAAGTTGAAAATGTTAATCAGTCCTGATTTTTCTTATCTTTTGGTCAAACCTGGTTACTCTATGGGATAATGGTAATCGGGGGGGCAACTTTGTTGGATTTGCACTAAAAACAGCTATTTGACACAGCTGAATTTTGGTGAGAGAGATGTCTAGCTGGAAAACAATGGGCATCTATACGTGATCATGTTTAGTGGGTAGTACTCTAGTTTCATCTTGCCTGTAGGGCAGACCTCTTCCTGTCTACCACAAACCTTATAGATTGGGGGAATTCAGATGTTGGCTGGGGTGGGGGAGAGTTTCATTTAACTACCAGCCTTGCCTAACCTACTGTTAATTGGAGTAGTATCCAAAAGAGATTCAGATACAGTCACTATCCTTGAACTAAGCAATTTATTTCTCTCCCCTGTTCCATTTCCCCACGCCTTTTGAGAATCATTCACTCCACCTCCCCACAGTTTACTTTGGTTTCTTTCCACAGTATTTCTCTGTTCAGCGCTTGCACAGAGCATTTCTCTTGTGGCTCAGTGGGATTGGAGAATGAAACTGAGGCTTGCACTGTTCCTCATGTGCTTCTGGAAAAAGGCTGTGTGCAGAAGTAGCAGCATTAAATGGGCCCTTCTATGGGATTATCGTCCATGTTCTTCTCTTCCCTCAAATTAATCTTTACTGCATCAGATTGGGAGAGTCTAATGGCCAGATTTTTCAAAGGTATTGCCTAAAGATGCGGAAAGAAGTTTAGTGGGGTTTTCAAAAGCGTCTAATTCCCTTTGTGGGAGTTACGTGCCTAGGAGCTTTTGAAAACTCCTACTAGGCACCTAAATCCAAATACTTGAAAATCTGTCCCCAAGACTCCATAGCATATGAGTGCACACAGTTTAACTTTTCAGTCGTATCAGGGTGGCAGCACAGGAACTGGTTCCAGTGTTCCTTGAAGATGGGTGCCAGCAGGGGAGAGGAGAGGGGAACTGGAGAGCTGACCATAGTGGACCATAATTTCATCATAAACAACCAGAATTCCTCTGGTGGTGGGGGGTGTCTAGGTCCATGGATGACTTTGTTTTTACCTGTTAAGACCCAGGTTCAGGTTCTCTGTTTTCTTTTTCCTTTAAACAGCTGATGACCTCATTAGGAGCTGCAGCCTTCCTTTTCTTCTTCAAGTGTTTGTGAGGTCATCAGCTGTTTAAAGGCAAACAGAACCCTGAGAAGATGAACTCCTTGTTTTGACAGGTAAAAAGCCTTTCAGATTACAATTTAAAGTTATATCAACAAGCTGGAATCTGAGTCAGACTCAACTGTAAATGTGAATGTGGGCAGCTTAGGGTAAATGACCAGCTTCTGTGTTTGTATTTAGTTTATTTTTTAAAAAAATGCATGTTTGTATTTGTAACTTCTTTATCATCCTGTTTTTCAGAGTTCTTGTTAACCCTCCTGTTGTTGTCACCGTATTTAGGTGCAGCAGCTGCAACATGTTGACTGCTAGTATCTGTAATTTGCAGCAAATTGTGTCTTTTGAAGCATTACAGTAGGAAGCTTTTTGTTTGCAGTAACCTGCATCAAGGTAGAGCTGAAATGTCTATAAGAGTTGTTGTTGGTGAGCCTAAGTATTTTTATTTAATTTGAGATTTAGGAAGATGTCATGACAGGTTTTTTTGACCGTACAAAAACATAGCAATTTGTTTCAGGTGAGTGAGTTCCATAGACTGGAAGTTATAGTTGTTATATCTGGGCAAAAAGTGCATCCCTTTTTTAAGTCCTAAATATTGTATGCTTTTCTGGTTTCTTCTTTTTTGGATATTATCTCCTCCTCTGGATTCCAATCATTGCTTTCCTGCCATAAAATGTATCTGTGATGCTGGAGAGTGCAAAAACATAAGCTCTGTGACCAGATACAGGGAGGTGGGGGAGACATACATACACACTCACTTGGTGACTGTTATCCATGTTATCTCCAACTTGATAGCAAGATGTATAATTTGCAAGTGTTTAATGTCATATTTGTTCTCCTTCCTGATCCAGTAGCTACTCTAATAACTTGCTGTATTGAGGGTATGTTTTTCTCATAGAACTTTGTGTGTGCAGCAGAAAAGGAGGTGCCTTTTGAATTTGTCTTCTGTGTCTTATTGGTTTAACTAGTGCTTGCTTGTTCATTCCTAGTTTGTAGTTAGTGCTTCTAGAATTAGAATCTCTGTGCAGAGGACATGGTAACTTATTAGTGTTAGTACTTACATGAGCAGTCTCACCTAAATTATGTCTTCATCTGCCATGAAGTAATGACCTGACAAAGTTGACAGAGCTCTGTCAAATGAGTGTTGCATCAAAATTGGTTCTGCTTTAGGTTTAAACTTGCTGAGTAAGAACATACTGGGTTTCATTTTATTTCTGACCCTTGATTATTAAATATAGTGCTACCTGTGTCAGGTAGAATCAGAGTTTATCCTTCTCTCAGGAGTTCTATAAAATGAATAATTAAAAAGAGTAACAGCATCTTCGCTTTTTGGAGATTTCCTATCATGCATGAATTCCGAGAATGTGACACCAATATAGCTGCTCTCTACAACACTGCCTTCCAGCATAGGGTGTGAGGCCTTTTGTAGACGTAGCCTACGTGATCGGGCATTCTAGCTATTTCCATTTGGTGATGGATTCCTTCCTACAAAGCATACAAATTTCAGGTTAAATACTTGGAGCTATTTTGTAGTTATATATAATATGGCTTGCCTAGTCTTGGGACATTGGCTCTCATATCTGATCCTTTAACATACTGTGCTCCCAGCAGTAGAACAGCCTGGTCATGAGACATCAGTTACCACGGAGTATATCAGCATGCTGAACCCACACCTGTTTTTACAGGATTTGTTACATCCTTTGGGTAGGATTTCAATACTAAGTTTTCCTACACTTGAGGACCCTGCTGCTCACCTGCCCTCCCACTCACTGTCTAGTGCTTCTCTTCAAGATGTTTCTGCCCACTTCCTTCAGTGGGAACCCTGTCCATTTCTGAGATACTCAAGAAAATGGAGATCTGACTCCATTGGTGCTTTATCAAGTATTGCTTTCTCTTCCTGACCATTCTGTAGGATGAGTTCTCATTCTCAAATCTATTAAATATCTTTGGCAAATGGAGGAATCTCTGTGAGGGCTCAGATTGACTCCAAATAGGTTCCCATGGTGGGGGATCCATGAGGATTACCGTTTAGCAGCCTTTTCCTTTCCAAACTCCATTTCTCCCTGCCAATAACGATCCTGGCCTGATGGGTGATCGCAGTTCTTGTATGGATGTTCTGGAAAGCAATAGCCTGTACTCAGGCTAAATAAAAACAAGTCCTTTTAGGTGTCCTGAAGACTATAGTGGGAACTTAGAATTACTTATCACAAGCCTTTGGCAGTAGTGTCTTAGTTTTTACAGCCTGTAATACCCCTGATGGAATCTGGGAATGATGAAGATAAAACTTCCCTGAACTTGGCATTCTTGAAGTAAGTCAGCTCAGTGACACTAGTACAAGGATCTGCAACCTTTGGCACGCGGCTCGCCAGGGTAAGCACCCTGGCAGGCCGGGCCGGTTTGTTTACCTGCCGCGTCCGCAGGTTCGGCCGATCGCAGCTCCCATTGGCCGTGGTTCACTACTCCGGGCCAATGGGGGCTGCGGGAAGCGGTGCGGGCCAAGGGATGTGCTGGCCGCCGCTATGTACTGAAGGCTGAGGATCTCCATGGGCAGGTCTGATCTTTGCTAGCACTGAGAAGCTAGGCAAAGTTCTCGAAGTACATAAATCTCTCCGGGAGATGGGGAATGGGGATGCCTGTGATAGGAAATCCTCTTTTACTTGTCTGTTCTGGAAACTTTTTGTCATTCAGAATGTGTCAAATGTCATGTTACGATTTCTCCTTTGGTAGAAACTTATAAAGCTGGGCTGATATCTTGCAAGAAGGTAAAGTGTTCCTAATGGACTCTGTGGAAAGTACATTCTACCTTTAGAGTAGATTGCTTCAACAGAATTGACAGCCCGGGGGGAGGGGGGATGACTTGAGATGGAGGAACTGCATTTGCTATAGACTAGATGTGGTGGCCCATAACTATTCCCTGGAATTCAGGCCTTTTTCTCTGTGACCATTTTTCTTATTTAGCAGAAATGGGCAGTGGCTGGAGTAATGGAAGGCTGTAAATTTAGGGCCACATCCCCATGTTGATGACTAGCTAACTCACACTCACTCTGAATTAGAAGCCATGTTAGCAATAGCAAGTGTCTGGGTGTGTGCTTTGAAGGCAGTGAGTATAGTTACGCATAAAATGATCATCTTGATTCCTTCCTTGGTGGATTTACTAATGTATCCAAATGGACAAAGTGTTTCTATCTGGCACCAGAGTGGTGAAAAGCTGGGACCATATTTCAGCCTCTTATCCAGCATGGGTCTTAGCAAAGCAGTCTTCACATATTCTGGGTGTTATAACATCTTGCCTGGACTATTTCTATGTGTATATTTTCACGGTACCATTCAATCATTTTGTTTCTGAGCTGGTGGTCTTTACAAGACTATTCCATGGATCTCTCTTGAGGAGGAAAGATGAAAACTTGGGAGTGGGGGTTCCCCACAACCCTCTCCCCTCCTACTCTAAACATACACTGGACAGTAATAACATGGTATCCTGCAAGGCTGAGAAATTTGTTGGAGCACCAGTGTGCTCCAAGGATGTATGGTCTGTGATGGAGAGAGTTTAGTCAACAGTCTCACTCTCCTGTCTTTGCTCAGGGTCTAATGCAGGGGTCAGCAACGTTTGGCATGCGGCTCGCCAGAGTAAGCACCCTGGTGGGCCGGGCCAGTTTATTTACCTGCTGACGCGGCAGGTTCGGCTGATCGCGGCCGCCACTGGCCGCGGTTCGCTGTCCCGGGCCAATGGGGGCGGCGGGAAGCGGCGCGGGCGAGGGATGTGCTGGCCGTGGCTTCCCGCCGCCCCCATTGGCCCGGGACGGCGAACACGGCCAGTGGGGCCCGCGATCGGCTGAACCTGCCGCGTCAGCAGGTAAATAAACTGTCCCGGCCCGCCAGGGTGCTTACCCTGGCGAGCTGCGTGCCAAATGTTGCCGACCCCTGGTCTAATGCTTGCTTAGCACCTTGCTTTACCTGTGTTCATGGTATGACATTTGAAAGGGAGAACTTCATTGAGTTGCTGTTTTCATATGAAACTATTGCAGTGTACCATACTCAGAGGACATTTGTGGGCTAGTCTAGAGAGGAAAACCCTAATGCATTGCCACATTCAGGTATGAATTAACTTCCTTTTTCAGGAGGGCCTTGCAAAGGGGTTGAGTTAATTTCCCTGAATCTGAGAAGCAGGCACTCAGTAGTAAAGGATCTGACTCAGTTTCTTTTCAAAGGGATTGGGAAGCATTGGGTTTTCTGGGATTGTTTTTAGATCCGCTGACACATTGCCTCCTTGGTTCATTTTAGCCTGCTGTTGAATGATTTGATAAATCAGCCATTTGAAACTTGGGTTCCCATTTGGTTCCTTACTCTAAAGACAAGGTTCTTGGCAGCTTTTTTTTAATATATGAGGAGAGTTGCAGGGTTTTTTTGTTTAATGGAGGGACCCTTTTGTTTTCTATGTAGACGGGGAAGTGGCTAAGCTGTTCTCCCAGGCTGCCCCCCAGAAGTTAGTTATTTTTAGATCTCAAGAACCATACTTATTCGAATCCTAAAGAGTGTGCGACTCTGGCACCCTTTTCCTGGTGGCCTAAGTATCCAGGAGACTTACTTGACAAGATGAGACCACCACATTTTTGGGATGAAAGCTTACTCTTCTATGGTTGGCAAGAGCAAAATGTCTTTCATACAAGTTGTGCAGGGCAGCGACTTGAGCTTTTCTGCATACTTTAGTGTAGCAATACAAATTGCATTTAAATACATCTTCTAATGCAGTGTTGGACTGCCATTCTGAGATTGCTCTGCACTCACACATTTGATCTTGGAACTGATTTGGTGGTCTCACTCTGTGGGGCTCACATAGGAAAACCTTCAAGGAAGATTAGTCCTAGAAACTGTCTTCCTCAGAGGACAATCCATGTAGCATAACTTGAATTCTAGAGGAGCTGAGCAGATGGTCCCACCAGGATGATGCTAAAACTTTTTGGTTTTATATTGTATCTGGGAATGGGCAACAGGGCATGGATCACTTGATGATTACCTGTTCTGTTCATTCCCTCTGGGGCACCTGGCATTGGCCACTATCGGAAGACAGGATACTGGGCTCGATGGACCTTTGGTCTGACCCAGTATGGCTGTTCTTATGTTCTTAATACCCAGGCGTAAAAATGCATGGAACTTCTGACCTGTTAGATACCTTGCAGTCTGTTAGCTTGGATGTTTCACCCATATGGTATGTTAGTGGTGTAAAAATTTTTGCTCATGGCTACTGTATTTACAGTTATTGCTGGACTCAGACTGGAATATAACAATATTGCTAACCTAGGGATGTTGTCCTTTTGAGCAATGAGTTGGGTTTTTTTCCTCTACAGGCTGGAACAGAGGTGTAAATCCACTGTCTGAGCTATTATGCGAATGTTCCAAGAAACTTACTTAATAGGTTTAAAAAAAAAAAAAACATTTTAACTATGGAATTGTTTTCATAGTTGTGCTAAACACTTTAGAGCTTAGTTGCTTTCTTTCCTTTCTCTATATCTGTAAATGAAAGTAGCTATTATGTTTGCCATTCCAGCTCATATCTCTCTGTATAAGCCGTAATTAAATTTGGCATCTCCTGTCTACCAACTATCTTTGCCAAATGCAGACTAGGCTTTGTGTACTATTTCTATTATAGTGCTGTCCCTTGACATGTTTATCCCCTTCAGGCAAATGTTTATGTTGCACTCTTTAAACAGCTGAGTTCATAGCACATAACAAAGCAGTTCTGTCACACTGTAGATTTATAACTGATCCCAAACTTTCAGCACCTTTAACAATTGCTTAAAAAGCTCAACTGAATATAAAAATAAAACCAGCAGCAACCACTCAAACCATCTGTTAAAAGACAAATGAGGAATAGTACCCTATGCACACCCAAGAAGTAGCCTTCCAGCAGTGTCCCTCTTTGTAACATATCCAGAAAGTCAACAGATTAGAGCTATTTCAAACCAAGGGGGAGCAAGCTTTAAAGCCAGGAGAGCACCCTGTTGTAGAGAAAGCCATCCCTTTTATACTGAGGGGACTTCAGCTTGAACATCTCTGGTGATTTTTGGCATGAGGTGACATGTGAGCTCTTAGGAGACCACCAAGCCATTTAGGGCTTTGTTGGTCAAACCTTAAACTCCAGTCTTAGGGAAGACAAAGGTAATCTTCATCAGCAACTATCACATCGCCAACAGCTAACCCTAAGGGCACATCTTCACTAGTAACAGTAAAGTGCTGCTCCGGCAGCACTTTAAAGTGGCTGTGTAGTTGCGGCACCTCCATGTGGGGAGTAGCTACCAGCGCGGGAGCGCTGTCTACACTGCCATGTTACAGCGCTGTAACTTGCAGCGGTCAGAGGTGTGTTTTTTTTCACACCCCTGAGCGAGAAAGTTGCAGCGCTGTAAAGTGGCAGTGTAGACGAGGCCCAAGTCTAATACCGCTACAAACACACTGCCCCAGAAACTTATTTGAAGTGGAACCCCTCCAACTCTAACGCTTTAGGAGTCCTTGAGATTCTCATGCCCAAAAGGATTCACATAACAGTTCATTGGTCTGATGCTAGCCCACTCTATGCTTATTTTCTGTGTGTAGTTGAAATTCTGCAGGGCTGGAAAATGTGAGGAAGATCTCCTGTTGGGACATAAGCTTGGGCTGGGGTGTGGCTGCTTTGTTTCTACAAAGCTGCTTCAGTGTGGAAAGAGTCACTATTTGAGTTATTAGCTTCAGGTGAATCTTGCATAGTAAAGGCCAAGTTAAGACTAAAATAGCCATAGATGTGATAATTGTTTTCTTTTCTAGTAGACTAACAGACGTATTGGAGCATAAGCTTTCGTGGGTGAATACCCACTTCGTCAGAAGAAGTGGGCATTCACCCACGAAAGCTCATGCTCCAATACGTCTGTTAGTCTGTAAAGTGCCACAGGACTCTTCGTTGCTTTTTACGGATCCAGACTAACATGGCTACCCCTCTGATTCTTTTCTAGTGTAGTTCAGTTCATAATTCAGTTTTGTTTAGGATTATATTACCCATTGTACACATTACATTAACCTTGTTAGCAGCTGTTTTACTTTAGCGTGTATTAAAACAAACTTGGCAACGCTGTCTCCTGCACAAACTTACACAAGTGCCACCTCAGCCAAAAAAGACTTCAGTAGAATAGGTGTCCTCGCACAAAGAATTTTGAAATCTTAACTTTAATAATGCAGTTTTTCCCCTCAATTTCTCTGTCTATAAATCTTTCTCTTTAGAGGAAGGACATCAAAGATATGCTTTAAACATAAATTTGCTATTAAGATTATATTCTGTAAATTCAAGTCTGTAAAAATGCCTGGCCGTCCCTCCCTGTCAATCTCGGAGGGAGTCCATGCCCCCTTGTCTCATTCCAGCTGTCCCTGGGCTACTTCCTCTTCTCCCCTCCCCCTCCCGCCCCCCGGGGTGTACCTGCATCCAGGGGTCATCCTCCATCTCCCCAGGAAACACCGCCAATGCTAGTCCCAGCAGCTTCTTGGGGTCTGGAGTGGTGGGGCACTCTGGAAGCTCAGGCAAGTCCTTGGGACAGCAGAGGTCCTCCTCGGCATCCTGCTCCAGCAGTAGGGGAGAAGTGTCTGTCTCCCTTGGCAGCTCCAGCCAGACTGAGCTGCAGGGTCAGCCTTTTATACTTCCTGTACCGCCCTCCTTCTTCCGGGGGTGCGGGCCTGGCTTGCCTGGCTTCACCCACCAGGGTGTAAGTGGCCATCCCTGCCTGTCATGCTCGGAAGGAGGCCACACCCTTTTCGCTACAAAGCCCTTCATTGGTTTTCAGTTTGAGATTTCGAGTAATTCAACAATTCCACTAGTATTCAAAGCCTTCTGAAAGGCTCCCTGTATTGGAAATTCTGTTTATTCCAAGGGGGTAATCTCAAGAACCATTGATAAGTGTTTAATACAGGGGTAGGCAACCTATGGCACACATGCCAAAGGCGGCACGCGAGCTGATTTTCAGTGGCACTCACACTGCCCGGGTCCTGGCCACCGGTTTGGGGGGGCTCTGCATTTTAATTTAATTTTAAATGAAGCTTCTTAAACATTTTAAAAACCTTAATTACTTTACATACAATAGTTTAGTTATCTATTATAGACTTATAGTAAGAGACCTTCTAAAAAGGTTAAAATGTATTACTGGCACACGAAACCTTAAATTACAGTGACTAAATGAAGACTCGGCACACCGCTTCTCAAAGGTTGCCAACCCCTGGTTTAATATAAACTTTGCTAGTCTTTTTTTAGCAGTTTTTATAGGAAGGAAGTTTCCATTTAATAAAGTAAGCTTACGGTATGGACAAGCAATTCTGGTACAGCAAACACTTTAATGTGGTGCTGCTGCCTTTCAATCAAGCATGGTGAGGCATTGGGATACAGAGGTGCAGATACCCAGTTTAGATGTCCAAGATCCCTTAATTTTGTGAGAAGGCTATCACTTTAATTAGTCAACTATTAATTTTTTATTACACGGTCACTGGGGCATATAGACCTGTAAAAATGTATTTGGATTGATGCTGACACTATTTGATTGGAATGTCAGATATATTTTAAATTATTCTTTTTTCTTTTGGCTCAAATTTTCCTTCCTCTCTCTTCTTGTCTTCTAAACTTTTTAAAATAGCAGCCTAAAAAATGTTGGATTCTGAAACCAGTGATGCAGTCATAGATTTGTTATTGACACTGTCATTTTTCAGACTTTTGAAAGGGCACTTCTGGTATCTAAGCTTTTCTTTTAAATAAAGCTCTGGTCTAACTATTTAAATTATGCTTCTTCAGTGTTGTCTGAATACCCTCAATTTAAAATATACCCTTACATGTTCACACAACCCTCTTTTCTTTTTTTCTAAAGGTGGTTTGAACTTATATCTATCTCCCTGTCTTAGTCTATTGCCATCTTATTTCTGTGCTTCTGCCCACTCCACTAGCAGCTGCCACCATGGCAACTCTTCCTTTAGCTGAGCAGATGGGATATAGAAAGCAACCAGTGTTGAGCAGGTTGAAATTGCTTCTAAAAAAAGTTTAAAGGGGACATTTTGTTTGTGATTAACTCTAAGGATATTAAAATCTCATAAATAGAGCTCTGTGTGTCAGGCCACTGACATTTTGTTTGTGATTAACTATTGCTAGATCACCAGATAGTTACATACTTGAAAAAACTCTTCAGAGAAATCCTGCTTTGTGTGACTAGCCTGCTGTGAACCAGCAGGATCCACAGAGACTTTGGGCATGTCGACACTGCCCCGCAGTTTGGATTACGTTAGTGTGAATAGCAGTGTGCACCAAAGTGCTGGATGGTAACTCCCCTGTGTGAATGCTGCAGATGTGAACTAAAAGGTTCCTATTTTTCATTTAATGTAATCATTTTGAAACAGGATTAATTGAGGCAAATTAGGAACTTCTTAGTTTGCGCCTGCAGCATCACACGGAGAAGTTACAGTGCAGCAGCTTGGTATGCGCTGCTATTCACAGCCCCATAGTCCAAACTGCGGGGAAGTGTGTAAGCAAGTCCTTTGATTGCCTGGTAGAATGGATGGTATCAACTTTCTTTCTGTCTTTAGGATGCGTCAGGATGAAACGCCACAGGCATCTAAGCACCAGTGACAGTTCAGACAATGAGAGTAAGTAGTATGCATTAATCTTCCCTTGGTCTATCACCCTCTTGTGGTTTCCTCCTGTGGTTTGAGGGCAAACTGTTTTACCTCTTTTTTTTAAAAAAAAAAAAAAAAAAAAATTTGATTTCCTTTACTTTTTTGCTTTTCTACAGAATTCAAAATACTGAAATCTATTATCAGAGAGATGAAATTACAAAACCCTGATAATTTCAGGAAGAAAATTTGAATCTTGTGCAGAATTTAAACATAATGTGTACATCTTTCCTTTTCAGAGAAAATTCCATAATGCAGGAGAGCGTGCGCTCTCGAGGAAAATTGGATGTAGTCAGAAATGTGTGTGTGTGTGTGTGTGTGTGTGTATATGTGTGTATATATATATATATATATATATATATATATATATATATATATATAATTTTTTAACCATGTGTTTGTGTTACGAGGCCCTAATTCTGAAAGCTGATCCATGTGAATGATTGTCTATGCCTGTGCAGAGCCTCAGTGGAAAAATTGTAATTGTAGGGGTAGAGAACTGTTTGCGGGAGAAGGTATATGTATCTGAAAATACTTCACTTAAGATGTGTTTTTACACTCCTGTTAAGTGTGCCTAGAGATGAATGGGACATCCTTTTTAACATTTATATAAATGGCAATTGGGCTCCACAGGGGTTCAGGATTCTACCCATGCAGATCAGCTTGCAGGATTGAGATCTAAATGGAAAAGATATCTACCAAATGTCTTAAACTTTGTCTTAATTTTCTTGGCACACTTTTGGTTTATATTTTTGTCTTTCCCTTTGAGATACTGAGTTGTGGGTGTAGAGGCCCTGGATCAAATTGTGTAAACTCTTCAGGGCAGTGACTGATCTGTTTTTTATTAAGCATTGCATAAATCTATGACACTATAAGCAGCTGATGTTGCATTTGAGTCACACAAACATGATATATTGCATCACAGATTGAGCCAGTATCTTCTTAAAAACTTGCAGTGCAGTGACAGTGATTTTTGTGCATCTCTGCACTTTAGTTTAACACCATCTTGATTCTCTAGTCTCCCTCAGTCCTCCTGTACTCTTGCTCCCTCCAGTATTGCCTGCATTGGGTGGAAAGCTAAGTTCCCTGTAAGCTGCTTGGCTGTGCAGCAGGCTCTCAAGGGCCTTGCAGGCAGGGAGAGGTGCCCCTCCTCTGGCCTGGCCCTGGCGGAGCTGCTGAGGAGAGGAGAGGTGCCACTCCCCCAGCCCCGAGCTGCTGTGGCAAGAGAGGGGTGGGGGGAGTCCGTGTTCGTTTTCTCTCTCTCTCTCTCTCTCTCTCTCCACTGCAGCCCTGGGGCAGCCTACACCCCAAACCCCTCAGCTCTGGTCCAACCCCAGAGCCCGCACCCCCCGCATCCCAACCCTCTGCCACAGCCCTGAGCCCCCTCCCGAACCCTTCATCCCCAGCCCCACCCCAGAGTCCACACCCCAGCCAGAGCCCTCATCCCCCCCCAAATCTCAACCCTCTGCCCTAGCCCTGAGCTCCTCCTGCACCCCAATCCCCTCGTCCCCGGTCCCACCTGGGAGCCCGCACCCCCCTCCAGAGCCTTCACCCTCTGCACCTCAACCCTCTGTCCCCAGCCCTGAGCCCCCTCTCACACTCCGAACCCCTCAGCCAGACCCTCACCACAGATCACCTCCATATGGGTGCACATAACACAATTGATTCCGCACATGAATGTAAAAAATTAGAGGGAACATTGCTGGTGGAAAGGGAAGGAATCTGCATAATCGTGTCCTCTCTGCTCTCACTTGCTGTGCAACAGGCAGAGCAGGGAATATTCTGATCACTGTTTCACTTATTCTTTCTGAAATTACACGTATTGAGAAGAGGCTGTGGTCGGACCTACAGACTTCATGAGAGTTCCTGTTTGGGTACAGCTGATCCAGAAAGATGATTCAAGTCTATAGTGCCTTGTAATATATTGAGGAATTACATGAAATTCAGTGAGTTGCAACTAAACTCTTGTATTTTTTTTTTTTTTTTAAAATAGGTCCTTCCACTTCCTTTTCCTCTTGTTCCAAATACAGGAGTAAATCAAAAACTCCAGCAAATGAACAAAAGAAACCTGCTGAGGTGAGAACAATGGTTAAAGTTTAGATTGTGGTAATCTGATTATTTTGTAATGTATATATTTTTTGTCTCTAAGCTTTTTTGTTCCAGCCTCATCCCTTCAAATCTAGCTCTTAACTCTGCCGTGTCCCCCTGCTGCCTCACCCTTTCTACACGCCTGTCACCAATTGGTTCCACTCCCCTGTGCTTGACCATGTCAACCTAGTCCGTCCGCCTGCTGGCTGAGAACCTCCCTTCCAACCCCCCCCACCCCTCCCGAAAAACCACAAATGCCCATGTGTGCCGGTGTGACTATTGATAGCCGAGGGAAGTGTGAACTGACAGCATGGGGGAAATGTTTTGATTCTTCAGAATTTAAACCAGAGATTCATGCCTCAAGGTAACAATGTATGCTGTACAAAATGCTAGGCTTTTTAGCCACCTGCTGTGATGGGAGTTGTATAAATGTCTAGATTGGGTTCATCCAGGAAAACATATGCAGCAAAATTCTTCTATATTTGCAGGGGCGTGCACACAATGAAATGCTGACTACATTTTGTGAATGGACCAGTGATTGCCTGTCCTTGTAAGAATTCAAGAACAGGTGGAAGTCCCATAATTAAATGCTGCTTACTGGCTTAATGTATTTTTTTTGGTGGGAAAAGGCAGTGTTTAAAATGTGTATCTTGTTCTCCCAAAGTTAGTTTTTAGCAAGTGTTAATTAAGTTCCCCAATGTTAGTATATGTTTTAAAAGAGAAACTGAACAATTGTTTTGAAGCATGGCAGAAGATTGACCAACAGTATATGTAGTGGCCTGTCATTTGCACTGCCAAGAAAGTCTCTGTCTTTTTTGGTAAAATGTTTCCTTATGAAATCACATCCTTCAATAATATGCTTAGATTCTAGTTTTAACCACTGAAATCTTGCTAAGGATTTGCTCTGTGCAGTAATTCAGCCTTCTTACCAGAAAGGTGAATATGAACTGCAATGAATGAGACTATTAATGTCTGCCACTATTTTAAAAATTCTGTATCATCATCCCTTTACCCAGGCATGCTCTTACCACCCAGTTCCCCTGGTTCCTTAAGCTGTGACTCTACCATGTCTTCCTGCAGGAGACTCTCCTATCTTTGCTATTTTTGCTCCAACTCCCTTCCACCTGTCTTTATACACACGTACATATGAACAATAATACATATGAAGACTCGTCAAATGTATAGCTGCATGTAGTAGCTATTGGAAGCTAAAATTAGGCACGTGTCTCTCATACTTTAGTTTCCTTTACACGTTACATTTTCTGTCTCTTAACTGTGAGTACGTATCTTTAGCTCCAAAACATGCACTCAGTCTTATTGGCAAACCAAACCATGTTCCAAGTATGAATCTCCTTTTTCAATGAAGCTAGAGTGTAGTCTGATGAAAAAGAACTGAGTGTCTGTGAACTTCATCAGACCAACTATTCTAATAGTGCTTGAAATCCTGCTTTCTTGCTATTATGTTTAAAGGGACACTCGCAACTTGATTTAAAAAAAAAAAAACAAAAAACTCAATGTCAAAAAATACAATTTTCTTGTAGAATGTCCTGACTTTTCATTTCTTCTTTTAAGCCCTTCTTAAGGGAACATTACCAAACTCCTTGGGTCCAACCTCAACCCTTTCCCCCTTTCTCTCTATGCATGTGACTTTCAGTTGTCTCATAGACTTCAAGGCCAGAAGGGACCATCATGATCATCTAGTCTGACCTCCTGAACAATGCAGGCCACAGAACCTCACCCACTCACACCTGAAATAGACCCCCTAACTGCTGGCTGAGTTACTGAAGTTCTCAAATCATGATTTAAAGTCTTCAAGTTACAGAGAATCTGCCATTTACACTAGTTTAAAGCTGCGAGTGACTCATGCTGCAGGGGAAGGCAAAAAACCCCCAGGGTCTCTACCAATCTGACACAGGGGAAAATTTCTTCCTGACCCCAAATATGGTGATCAGTTAGAGCTTGAGCATGTGGGTAAGACCCAGCAGCCATACCCCTGGAAAAGAATTCTTTGTAGTAACTCAGAGCTGTGTCCCATCACCAGCAGTTGGAGATATTTGCTACTAGCTGTTTGGTTGCATGCCATGCCATTGTAGGCCGTCTTATCATACCATATCCTTATCATACCATAAACTTCTCATGCTCAGTCTTCAAGATAGTTTGATTTTTTTTGGCCCCCACTATTCCCCTCAAAGACTGTTGAAGAACTTCACTCCTTGTTAGAAACTGTCATCAAGCTTAGGCTTGAAATTAATCGATAACCAGTTTATATTAATTTTTTCTTGTCAACATTGGCACTTCACTTAAATACCAGGGAGGGGGAGGAGTTATTTACTCTCTGATGTATTTATAGAGCACAAGCATATCTCTCCATAGCCGCCTTTTGATTAGGCTAAACAAACCAAGCTCTTTGAGTCTCTTCTCATAAGGTAGGTTTTCCGTTCCTCTGATCATCCTAATAACCCTTCTCTGCACCTGTTCCAGTTTGAATGTGTCTTTCTTAAACATGGGAGACCAGAATTGCATGCAATATTCCAGATGCGGTCTCACCAGTGCCTTGTATAATGATACTAACACTTCCCTGTCTGTACGGGAAATCCCTCGCCTGATGTATCCTAGGACTGCATTAGCCTTTTTCATGTCCGCATTGCATTGGCAGCACATGGTCATTCCGTGTTCAACAAATATACCAGGTCTTTCTCCTCTCTGTCACTTCCAACTGATAAATCCCCAGATTATAACAAAAATTCTTGTTGCTAATCCCTAAGTGCATGATTTTGCACTGTTAAATTTCATCCCATTTTTATTTCTCCAGTTTACAAACTCACCCAAATCTTGTATGATAGCCTCTGTATTTGCAGTACCTCTCAACTTTGTGTCATCTGCAAATTTTATTATAACGCTCCCACTTTTTGTGCCAAGTCATTAATAAACATGTTAAATAAGACAGGTCCCAAGACTGATCCCTGAGGGAACTCCGCTAGAAATCTCCCTCCAGCCTCACAGTTCATCTTTCAGTATGACCTGTTGTTGTATCCGCCTCCTCAAACAAGGAGAGCAGGTTGGTCTGGCAGGGTCTACCTTTTTAAAACCACATTGTATTTTGTCCCAATTACCATTAACTTCTACGTCCTTAACTATTTTCTCTTTCAAAATTTGTTCCAAGACCTTGCATGCAATTAAGATCTAACTAATAGGCCTGTAGTTTCCCAGATCACTTTTTTCCTTTCTTGAAACTAGGGACTGTGTTAGCAATTCTCCAGTCATAGGGTACAACCCCCAAGTTTATAGATTCATTAGAAATTCATGCTATTGGGCTTCGAATTTCATGTGCCCGTTCCTTTAATATTTTTGGATGGAGATTATCTGGGCCCCCCGATTTAGTCC
The DNA here is from genome assembly GCF_002925995.2 of Terrapene triunguis. Taxonomy (NCBI): domain Eukaryota; kingdom Metazoa; phylum Chordata; order Testudines; family Emydidae; genus Terrapene; species Terrapene triunguis. Next base: position 3,235,154 of record NW_020664376.1, read on the forward strand.
CGTTAAGATATAAATTTGATGTCCACCTCAGATGTGGTAATTTCTACTTCATTATCCTCATTTCCATTAGCCACCCTGCCACTATAAGATCCTAATTTTCCTTATTAAAAACTGAGGCCAAGTATTTGTTTAGGTGTTGGGGCATGCCTAGATTATCCTTAATGTCCACCCCATCCTCAGTGTTTAGTGGTCCAACTTCTTTCTTTGTTTTCTTTCTATTTATGTGGCTATCAAACTGTTACTATTGGTTCTAATCTCCTTTGCAAGGTCCAGCTTTGCTTCGGTTGTGACAGTCCTCACTTTATCCCTATGTTTTCTGACCTGCAAGAGGGTAGCTTTCCTTGCTATCTATCCATCTTTCAGTCCTTGTAGGCTTTCTCTACATCCAGCTTGGTCTGCAACTCTTCTCTACCAATTTTTTCCCCTTGCTTGGGATGCAGGCTTCAGATAGTTTCTGCAATTTTGATTTAAAGTAATTCCAAGCCCCCTCCACATTCAGATCCTTGTGTTTTTCAGGCCAGTCCATTTCCCTAACTAATCTCCTTAATTTTTTTAAGTTTTCCCTTTTGAAATCAAGGCCCTTAGTTACAGATCTAAACAATGAGGATGGGGGGAGATTAAAGATAATCTAGGCAGCCAAGAACTTGCCCAAAGCCTGGAGGGACAGAGTGGCCGACCGGGGTTGCCGGAGGACAGGAGACCAGAGGAGCACTGTGCCAGGGAGGAATCACCCAAGAAAGACAAACCAGAGCTGGACCCAGTATATCTGTTGCTTAGAGCTGTATGGGTCTGAGAGTACTGGGGCTGGTAACTTTGCATTGGGAATAAGAAGGGAAGCTGTAGCTAGCTAAGTGGGAGGTTGTCACTCTGTGTGGATTTTCAGAGAGTGGCAGAATAGGGCACCAGAGGGGTTTGTTGGGGAAAGTTTACTGGCACCAAAGATGACTAGGAGCACCTGAGACTCACTGCCAGACTGGAACTTTGCCCAAAACTCTTTAGTGTAGAGACACTGCTCAGTATCTGCCTTTTCGTATTGTGGTACCACTAGGCCTGTGGGACTTCGTGTTGGATGTAATCCTGTTTTACTGCTCCCCCTCCATTCCCCCCCTTTTTTTTCCCCCCCCTCCATTCATCCCTCTGTAAACAAATATTTCCCTTTCCTATATTGTACTATTCCGGTGCGTATGTTTACTCCAGGGGGTTTGGAACAGGTGCCCTTGGGGTGGAAGGTAGTTTCCCTGCTGCATTCCTGCGCAAACCTTTTCTTGGCCAAAACTGCCTGCAGAGAGGACTCCATCTTGGCCACGAGGACACTAAATTTACACACAGTATTTCATATTGACATATCTGACTCTGATATGCTGAGGTGCTTTGTTGCCATACCAGCCTTTGCTCTTTTCATGCAAGTTACCCAGTTTCATAACCTGGACGTATGAAGCTTTTATGTAGAGTGATATTGGGGGGAATTATCTGCCACATGAAATCATAGGGCCTGATCTTGCAAGCTGTGGATCACTGTCTGCAAGCATTTGTGCACCTTTCAAGATCAGACTCTGAATGAGAAATTGGGCATGATTCCCGTGAGAACTTATAAACCTCTCGTGGGTTCCATCTATAAATGGGCAGTGTGATGGCATATTTTAAATTAAATGTTGATAAAAGCAAATTAATGCACAGTGAAGGAAAAAACTTCCAGCTTAAGTATATTAATTCAGGAAGGCAACCTGGGCTTAGATAACTCAATGAAGATTTCTGCTCAGGATGCAGCCGTGGTCAAAAACAAAGTTTTGGGATACATAAGTAATGGGATGGTGAATAATATGGAGATTGTTATTTTTCTTTTGTGTAAATCTGGGTGACCAGTCAGAGTACTGCACAGTTTTCCAAATGAGGCTGCACCACTATCGCAAGAAGGATATTGTAGAATTACTAGATGGGGGTTCAGAGAAAGGTGATGAGAATAATCAAAGGCCAAGGAAAAACTCTCATCTGAGGAGATTGAAAAGAATGAGATGAATAAGAGGGGACATGATACAAGTATAAAATAATGAATGGTCTACAGAAGGTACTTTTAGAGCTTCTGTTCTTCCTGTCTCATAACACAAGAACAAGGGGATATTAAATGAAATAATAACTGCAACCACAACTTCAGTATTGAAGCAGTTTTAATGTGGGAATTGCTTTGTGTGTGTCTTTAGACTCTGAACACTTTTAAGTGTCACAATTCAAAAACCCTGTATCTGGTTCACTTCAGATTTGATAGAAAAATTCTACTTTGGCTCTAGAGATAACCCACCAATTTTAATGATTTTATGTAAACTTAAGTGGGGGCAAAACTAATCCTCTAACTGAAATTTATCACTTAAATACCAAGATGCCAAGAGCCTTTGAAAAATGAGACCGATATTAAAGGACATATACATCTGGTCTGTGCAGAATTATAGTGTGAAAAGTGCCCACTGCTGGGCCATGCATGCTTTGCAGCTGTCCATAATGTGCAATTGGATCATACAAACACAATAATTTTTGGTAATGCATATATGTAGTTCCTTGGGAAGCCTTCATCTCAGAGCAGTATGGTCCCTACAAAGCCTCAAACCTTAGTAAACAAGCAATCTTTGGCTGTATCTATTGAAAAGCATGTTTCATACAAAGATTAGAAATTTTCAAAACATTAATATGTGGGAATATTATGTTTGATATTTTTATTACAGGATAATTGTTTTAATTTCAAAGTAAATAGGTAAAAAGTACCAAGAAATATCAAACTAGTGAAGATAAATTGTCATATAAATAGGTTGCACCCTCTCTTCCTGAGCCTTAGGTGAGGGGTTAATGTAATAAAAATGAATATTTTGCCTAGGCTTCTGTATATTCTAAGTGGCCTTTTGGTACATATCCCTTCATCTTATTTTAAAAGGTTTAATAGTGATTGTCCAACAGTCAGGCAGCTGTGGATAGAGGTGGACATGAATTAAAATGGTGCTTGGTTTCAGCTGCAAAACCTCTGCTGAAAATTATATCCTAGGTTATGTACCTGCTACGCTGGGTTTAACCCCATGACAAAGACTTTGGTCCTTGGGAATGGCAATGAACACTAAGCACATGATTTTACAAAAGGTTCTCCAGGGGAATGTGCTTTTAGTAGTTGGACTTCAGCCTCTTTTCCTCCCCAGCCTCTTTGTTCTCTTCCCCATGTCCACCTCCTTGTTTCTTACCCTTCTGCATTCCAGTGTGGGTGCTGTTTTCTCTTCCTCCTCAATGCCTAGGTGCCAGTCTCTTGTGTGCTGAATAATCTTGGAAGCTATCATCTCAATATTGGTGCCTGCCAGCACAGTGAATCCCCCACTACTGGAAGGAGCAGGTGCAGGGAAGTCTTACTCCTCCTGTAGCCCTAGGATTGAACATACTCATTTGCTTTGTGGGTTGTCACATGTGCAGTTCATTCCCCACATAAGTGCAGCGAGGGGAGAGTGCATGCTTAGTACAGGTGGAACTTTTGGAGAATATATCTAACAAGTCTCTACTGAGCATGTGCTATTCCTAGGGGAATTCTGCACCCCAAAAAAAAAAAAAATTCTTCGCACAATATTTTAAAATTCTGCAAATTGTATTTGTCAAAATCACACTACATAATCACGCCAGTTTGAATTATTTTGGTAATTTATTTCAAAATGCCTGTCAGCAAGTATGTCTGCAACAATACAGAGACACACACAAAATTTCCCCCAGGAGTAGAGAGTTAAAGAAACCCCAATGACAACCCAGTTCCTGTTTCTCTGTCTCCATCTCCCCCCCCCCCCCCCTGCCCCCCCCCCCAGCCCCCCCCGGGAGCCCGACCCCCCCCCCCCCCCCCCCCCCCCCCCCCCGCCGCACCCCCCCCCC
>NW_020664376.1:3239138-3246987 GCF_002925995.2 Terrapene triunguis
CCATGCCCTGTCCCGATTTTTCACACTTGCTGTCTGGTCACACTACTCAAGGCATGCGTGGAATTGCAGCTGCTGGTAACCCTCTAGCTCCCTTCTCCTCCCCTCCTCCAGCAGTGTCTTCTGTGTGTGAGCCGGGCTCTGCTAATCCAGCGGCTCCTAGTGGCAACCAGCAGCACTGAAGCCCATTTCTGTGGGGGAAAGGAAATTCTGCATGCACAACATTAATTTCTGCAAAATTCTGCATTGTGCAGTGGCACAGAATTCCCCCAGGAGTAATGTGCAAACTGATTTTCAGAGTCTTATAACTTGGACAGACCTGGGCAAACTTTCACTGGGATGGTAAGAGGCACAACCCTGACACCAGAGCAGTTCCCTCTTAACGAATTTCAAATCCCTACGCCAAAATATGGAAATGAAAGAGCTTCAAATAGTTGTACTAAACTTTTTACCCAAGCAAATGTATTTTCCCTAACCCCATTCTGAGAAACCACTGAAACTTAAAAATAAATAAATAAATAAAATCAGCCTCAGGTGCAGGCACCTGGGATCAAAAACTTCAGTCCATATTTTTTTTTATAAGCAACTGACAACAGGGTCTATAACAAGACGTGTCCAGCAACCTTAACTATGGGTAGCTCTGCTGCGACCCCGCTCCTGGCCCTGGCTCAGAGGCAAGGGCGGGGGGGACGTGAGATCAAAAGTTTGGGGACCATTGGGCTAAGGTTTCATTGAGGTTTGCATGTAAAGCAGGGCTAAAACCCCTCCCTTCATGCTTTGAGTCCCTACAAACTTTCATTCTTTTACTGATTTCACTTCTCTCACAGAGTGCTCTGGGTATGAATATGGATATTTTTTTTGTGTGTCCAGTAACACACTGATCTGTTTCTAATTACTGTAATTTTAAACTTATGTGCTACAATAGCAAATTGTGGGCATGTGTGTTATAAATAAGATCATCTCATCTTTCAGGAGACTTGTAAGAGGCAGACAACTGTTTATTACCTTCAGTAGTTTGGCAAGACAAGCATTTGTCTATTTAAGAATAAAAGGCATAGATTTACCTTTGGCATTAAGCAACCTTTCAGGATGTTATGCTATATTGTAATCTTTGCTTCATGCATAGAATATCAAATGAACGACTAAACTGGGGGCTGCTGAAGCACTTGCAGAGCTGCTGTGTGGCTTTGCCCTATAGTGAATGAGATTGATACTGGAGAACTTGTTCCTATAAGGCTGCCTAGGATGACTAGCCAAATACTACGTCCACAAGGGATCACAGACCGTGGTTGTGGAGCGGCTTTGTGGGAAGGACAGTCTAATGAAAAGGCAAGGTTAGCAGAAAGGATGGGAGGAATTCTATAATTATCATCTATATGGAGAATATACAATGAAGTGTATACAGTGATTTGAGCATGTAAAGTGTTATGAAAGAGCTTGTTAGTGGAGCATAAACACAGCCTTGCCTTGTTTTCCCCACTCTTCTAGCTGACACTTTCTAACGTAGGATTTTTTTTATTTGTTTTGGTATTTGTCTAGTAAAATGGCTTCTTGCAACAACCACATCAGCATAGCAGCTGCTTCTAGTTGAGTTGACTGCTATTTGTGGCTCTGGTTAGAATATTCTGTATATTTTCCTTACTAAATAAATAAACAAAAATAGTACTTGATTTTGAGCTTGCCTTTCTTTCCAGTAGGGAGGTGCTTAACTATAATAACAGTTAAGGACATGCTTTACAAAAGATATTCCATTAATGAGATATGACCACATGAAGATCTTTATTGAATATTTTCTTGTTGTTACTGTTTGTTTGTTTTTTATTTTTTGGGGGGTAGGAAAGTAGTGCTCGTGTTTACCAAGTAAAACAGCATTTTGTGTCAGTTTGTCTTAGTTTCTTGCTTAGTAAACACAGGATCTAGTTTTTCAGAGAGCACATTCTAGAAGTTGTTCTGAAATGTTTTCTTCCTCTTCTGACCTGTGCCTTCAACCCTTCTGCTTAGGAAAGGTTAGGTCCAGGAGCCAGACTGCATACACTGGCTCCCTCGAGGAAGCCCTATAAACCTCAGCTATCTGCTCTGTTCTTCCTGCCCAGCAGGACTACAATAGGAGGAAGAGTAAGGGTTTTAGGAGACCTCTGCCCCAATCCTCGTCTGTGTCCATGCCTGCTCCCTCTCTCTCCTCCCCCAGACACTTGGCGCGGTCCAAGCAGGCCTTTTGATGGGATGCTCGGGGCAATTTACTAGGCTGAAGTATGGACCCAGTTTTTGTGAACTGTTTGTTCCACTTTTATCGGGCGTGAGCCCACATTACCTTGGGCAAAAACTAGATCCTGTGTTTACTAAGAACAAAGTAGCGGATCACCTCAGCAGATCCTTCTCCAGCCACCATAAGTGGTCCATCCGTCCAGACATCGTGAGACACCTCTTCCAGAAATGAGGGACATAGACCTGTTCATGATAAGGCACAGCAGGAAGTGTCTTCAGTTCTGCTCCTTCCTGGGCCACAGGGTCACTCTGTGTTGGTGTGGCTGACAGGACCCCCCATTTGAACCACTGGCAATGTGGTGCTCTGCTCTACCTATCCTGCAAGGCAGACTTCCTAGTGGCCATTACTTCTGCCAGAAGGGTCTCAGAAATCCTAGCTCTTAATCGGAGCTGCCTTATACGGTCTTCTTCAAGATCAAGGTTCTATTGCAGCCACATCCAGTAACCAGGATATTTTCCTTCTGGTCTTCTATCCAAAGTCTCATGCCAATAGAGAGGAACAGAGACTCCACTCCCTGGATGTCAGATGTATACTAGCCTTCTATATAGAAAGGACTAAATCATTTTGAAAATCTACACTGCTTTTGTGGCCATTGCAGACATGATGAAAGGCCTTTCAGTCTTGGCCAGAGAATCTCATCGTGGATCACTTTCTATATCCACGCATGCTACGACCCGGCAAAGGTCCTCCTGCCCTAACGGTGCATTCTACCAGGGCTCAAGCATCTTCGGCTGCGTTCGTAGCTCAAGTTCCTATCCAGGACATCTGTAGAGCAGCAACATTCTTGGCATCTCATTATGCCATCACCCAGCATGCTAGACACGACGTGGGTTTTGGCCGAGCGGTATTACAATCAGCATGCCAATGAACTCCGAACCCTCCACCGCTGCAACTGTTTGGGAGTCACCTACATGGTGACTGGAATGGACATGAGCAAGCACTCAAATTAAAAATGATTAGTAAACTTCCATAACTATTCTTCGAGATGTGTTGCGCATGTCCATTCCAACCCCCCTCCCCGCCACCAGCCCATCTGTCAGAGTTAGCTGGCAAGAAGGAACTGAGGGGGCGACGGGTTGGCAGGCCTCTTTATACCGACGCCATGGGGGCACCAGAGCCGACCTGACGGATAGCACTGAAGGAAAAACTTTCTGGCAGTGGTGCTCAGGGTGAGTATACACCTATATTGGAATGGACATGAGCAACACAGCTAGAAGAACAATTATGGAAACTTAGTAACTAGTTTTGTGTGTGTGAGGTAAATGGGTGAGGAGGGGACTAGATACTAAGGGCTTGTCTACATCATGGGGTAATGTGCACTATGAGGGTGTGACTTTAAAGCGCATCTGTTGCACACTAACTGATCCATGTAGATCCTGCTAGTGCTCATTAAAAGTTCTGTAGCATGTTTTAACTTAGTATTGTTTCAAACTGTTACAGTACTACGTTAAAAGTGCACTAGGGAACTTTAGTGCATACCAGCGGGGTCCACAAAGACCAGTTAGTGCATGACACACGTTAGTGTGCTTTAGAAATCACACCGCAATAGTGCCATTGCTGCTTTGCATAGACAAGTTCTGATAGCTGTGTTGTAGGATATGGATATTGAGTAGCCAATTAGAATTCAGCATGTGCTTAACCTAAGAAATAAGGAGAACATCCTTTTATTCGTAAGTACTCCATTTCCATATAGCTTTCAATAACTATATAAAATTGCCTTTTTAAAGTGTTACATGGGGACACTGGATTTGTTTGTAAGACATACCTGAATATTTATTTAAATTATAAGTAATTATGTCCTGCAAATGTATACTGGGCAATAATAAACATTCCCAACTTCCTGTCTTACTGATAAGATTCTTCAGGATTCTAGATTGTCATATAATGATGTATTTAAAGTCTCTGCTTTGTATCAGGACCATATTGAAATTATTTGACTCACATGCAGCTACTGTACTATCTTCAGATTAGCTTGCATCTTAAATGTGCATAGAGGTTACATATGCAAGTGACTTTTTGAGGTCTGTTTTTCTACAGACTTCATATTTTAGGATCTAAAGTGATTTTTGATAAACTTGCAGTCCCTTGGGATGACTCAGGTTTGAGGTTATATTTCCTGTTTTAGATAGAGATCACTGCCTTCACTTCCTAAGAGTGCAGATAGAACACAATCCCTTGGAATCACTACTGCTCCAAAGATCTGGCCAACGAGGGGGAATTTTAAGACTGCTCCAAAATATATACAACTATAAGGAAAGCTAGATTTCCAGACACTGTGTTCCCTTTTGAAAGAGGTCCATTCTTTGCCAAATCTGTTTGGAATAGTGACAGTATTGAGGACAAATGCTGAAAATAATTTAACTGAATTAATAACTTAATAATAATGAATTAATTCTCCTACTTGCACCAGGTCTTGTAGTAGCGAAGAATTGTAAGGTGACTAATATTCGATATGTTTTTGTTCTCTGAGTGAGAGCTTTTAACTGTTGGAAGAGGCTGCTTGGTCAAAGGTGAAAAACCAGGTTTGTGGCTGATGGACAGAACTATAGATGGCTTTGTAACAATGGCAAGATCTCTGAAAGAAAAGCTAAGTTACAGCATTTCGGTAACTATGAAAGAAAACTGTGTACCAAGGAAACTTTGGTCAGGTGTTGGGTTCCTTATGATTTAGAGCGGGGTAGTCAATTTTTTTTGTCAAGGTCCACATTTCTTGGTCAACGTATAGTCAAGGTCCAGACTCCAGAGAAAATAACAATAATAATAAATAAAAAGATTTCAGGGTCCGTTCAAAAACGTCTGGTGGTGCAGATTTGGCCCATGGTCTGCCTATTGACTACCCCTGCTTTAGAGCCCCTATATGCCTAACAATTACATCTGATTGATTGGCCACTAGTGATACCGCTACTGTAAATCTATTTTAGTGTCTGAAGCAGAGTATCTGGTACTTAATATTGCTGAGCACAGACCGCGTGGTTGGTACTGTGCAACAAAGAAAAAAAATAGTCCAGGTCCCAAGGGACTTGTGTTCTAAAAATATAGATGACACAACTCTCATATATAATGGATGATGAGAAGATGAACTCACCTTAAAGCTGTGTTGTGAGAATACTGACTTCTCTAATGTGCTTTCACTGCTAGTACTAGTAATCACTCTGTTTTGATATGAAGTCTTCTGTGGCTTTAGTTTCAGCCAATACTTACAAGTGGTAGTGTGTAAAGCACTGCCTTAAATAACATTAAATAGTGTCTTCTCAAATAATTAAGCCAGTAACTGCTATTTTTAAATATATTGAGTTTTTCTGGGACTCTTCAGAAGTGTGCCATGTTAGTATTTCTTATACATTCCCTTCCCCCACCCCCCCGCAGTTCTCTTCCACAGTAAAGATGGAAATCACGTGGGTTTGAATTGGTATAAAACACTTTCAGTTTTATTTATTATATTACACTGCTTAGAAAAATTGGGTGTTTCAACAGCTTTAAGTTCTCGCTCCAGTATAGGGAAACTTCAGAGCTAGTTATTGCCAGTATGCTTCTAGTCAACAATGAGATAGCTAGGGCAAGCGTTAACAACATGTCTGGGGCCAGTGCTGTAATTGGTTATCAATTACTCTCCAACGTTTGACTTTGGAGTTAGTAAGTAGCTTCTAAAGGTTTGGTTACTTGAGGAATCTTACAACAGAAGACTTCTGTAAACTGAGTGCTCTAATATAAGGACATGAGGTGGTGGAGACTCTGAGGTCTGTTATAGTTTATTTATTTTTGTTAAGCTTCTGTTTAATGTGCGCTCCTTCTTCTATGTATAAAATAAGCTGATGGGGTATTATGAGCTGCCATTTCTGCCCCAGATTACCGGCAGCCTACCTTAATAAGACAGACATGGTTGTGTTCATTTTAAAATAATACAAACATGCTTGTATAATAATGAAACTGTCTGCCTGATTGATTTAAAATGGAGTTTTAATAACTAGACCCAATTCATATTTCAAGTTTTGCTAGATCACTTGCTTTAGGGGGAAAAAAATGGTTACTCTTTTTCCAGTAGGCCCATGGTTAGAAATGCTCAGATTCTTTTTACAATGAGTTTGCAAAAAAGCATGTTTAGCTGTACCATCCTACACAGCTTCAAAATCTATTTCAGAATGAGGGTGTAGGCCAATAAAATTCTGAAGAGGATTCTAAACCAATCTTAAAATGGCTAATACCATCAGATTGAAGAGGATAAAAGGAGCTGTGAATCTGAAACCTCTTACTGTTTTTATCTGACATTATCTCAGTGGTACCAAGAGTTCCACCAATCCATCAGAGATAATTTTCCCTTCTTTTGATTTTTGCCCATTACATCACTTTTGGCTTACAGGGTTTTTTTGTTTTGTTGAGCGTGATCAGCCATGACGTCCACCTGAGGCCAGTTTCTTTGAAACAAACCATGGTAACTGCTTTTGCTCAATGTATAAATACATTCGTAGTTTACCAGTGCATTTATTAACTTCTAGCTAATTCAAACTGTAAATGTGCCCTTCACTTAAATCACTTTGCTAAATTGTGTGTACCTACCTTTTTGAAGAGACAAACTAGAGGAGGCAGTCTCTGGAGCTTATTCCGTTAAAAAACATTGTGTTTAGTTTCAAGAAACTTAATTCCTTTTTTAAACCATATCAGTGCAAAAAGAACTTAGTGCAATTACTCAATGTTTGTGATTATTATTATTTTTTTTAGAAAGCATGTATTGCATTATACGGCTTTACTGAATAATGCTGAAACAGGATTGTATGGTTGCTGTCGTAAGAGGAACAGAATCCTGAATAGAATATTGAGCATTGTAAAGTCTCTTTAGTTTAACTTTAATTCTTAAGATACTGTCTAGTTTGTGTCCTATACACTGAGGACAGACCAGTGTCTGGAGGGTGTTGGGTAGGTTGAGGAGGCAGAGGTAGGAGAAGAGTGTCTGTCTGGCCACCAAGGCAGAGGTGAGTAGGGACTCTTGCCTAGGGTTCTGAGTGACCCTACTTCAACACCCGTGCTGGGACTGATTACCTACACTCTGCCTCCCCTAGTTGCTGCTAATTGACCACTACTTCAGTCTGGAGTGAGCGAGCAGCAGGGAGATAGTAAACCTCAAGATAGAGGTAGAGGGAAATGGGTATAAAGTGGGCTGTTGATTAATTGCAGTTAACTCTCTTGATTAACTAAAAAAAAAGTTATAGCGATTAAACAAAATTACTGTATATACTCGATCATAAGCTGGTTCGTTTATAAGCCGATCTCCCCCCACCCCCAAAGATGGATAAGTAAAAAATGGAAATTTTTTTATAACACATTCATAAGCCGACACTATAATTCAGGGGTCAGCAAATTTTGGCTCCCGGGCCATCAGGATAAGCCGTTGGCGGGCCAAGATGGTTTTGTTTACCTCGAGCGTCCGCAGGCACGGAGGTAAACCTAAGTAAACAAAGGTGTCCCGGCGCGCCAGCTGCTTACCCTGACAGGCCAGGACAGCAACTGGTGGGGAAATTTTTTGGGGGGGAGAAGCTAGGAGTCAGGGGAGTAACCCCTGTGACCACCCCCCACATGACCCTTCCCTTAGCC
>NW_020664376.1:3247387-3286538 GCF_002925995.2 Terrapene triunguis
TGATATTCTATGATTCTAATGTCTCGGAGGGTATGGACTAGCAATGTGAGGCTCCCAGTCTGGTGAGGGTGGGATTTCCTGGTGCTCAGTGGGATTGGGGAGGCCTCAGGAGGCAGAAAGGCTCTTGTGTGAGGGGAGGGAGGGAGCAGGAGTAGGGAAGGACACGTAGCTTCTGCTGCAAGACAGTGAACAAGGGGTGTGTGGGGCAGTGAGTTGAAAAATTACAATTTAGAAAGACTAAGACTACGTGACAAATAGACCACATTAAATGTGTTAACAGGTTGGTTATTGTGTTAGGGGAAGGGAGAATGATTAAGACTCCATTTAATACACCTGCCTTCTCTCAAATAGGATATCTGGGTTTTCTTTGCAGGTGTTCCGGAAGGACCTCATTAGTGCCATGAAACTCCCAGACTCTCACCATGTTAACCCTGATGAATATTACCTCTTTGCCGATACATGGAAACAAGAATGGGAAAAGGGTGTTCAGGTCCCAGCCAGTCCCGACACGATTCCACAGCCTTCTCTTAGGTAATTAGTCTTAAACATTGAATGTGTTTTGGTACTGGACAAAACATAAAATGAGTCTCAAGGATTTACAATCTAATTGCAGCTAACGCTTGCTTGCTTGCTTGCTTAGTATACTTAAACCTGCCTCCCAAGTCCAAAAATCTTTTAAAATTAAAATACACCTCTACCCTGATATGACGCGACCCGATATAACACGAATTCGGATATAACGCGGTAAAGCAGCGCTCCAGGGGGGCGGGGCTGCGCGCTCTGGCAGATCAAAGCAAGTTCGATATAACGCGGTTTCACCTATAACGCGGTAAGATTTTTTTTGGCTCCTGAGGACAGCGTTCTATCGGGGTAGAGGTGTATTACCTATTTGGAGATGTCAGTGGTACTTGGGGCTGGGAGAGAATAGGCAGATATGAACTGAAGGCAGAAAGCAAACATGCACTACTCATAACTAGGATCAAACTGAAAAACAAAAAGAAAAATGCTTTCTTTGAGCGTTTGGCGCACTGCATAAAACGGTCATCTAACTTATTGTGACCAATCAAATACAATTCCAAATAGAAAACAGTATTCTTTTGCATTGGTTATATTACATAAATCTACCCATAAAAACAGGACAACATAAATTGTAATAATGCAGCAAACACTTAATCCACCTCAGATGGGATCTAGTCTCCAGCAGTGACTGATATCTGTCAAAGCTTCAGAGGAAGGTAAGAACCTCCCAGAATCATTTTTGGGGGGCATGAGCATCCTTCCTAGCCATCTCCAGTAACCTGTTTCTGCCCTGACACAAGCGGGTGGGAACTTTCACTGTAAAATAAATATATTACAGTCAAAGTGTGTGTGTGTGTGTGTGTGTGTGTGTGTGTGTGCGCGCGCGCTATTCATTCTCCTAAACTCTCTACCACTTCAGTGTACATTTTCCTTCTATTTTCCAGTCTAATGCTCTTGATCCTGCAATTAGTTTTGCATTGGTGGACCTCTGTGCACTAGCAGAGCATCTTTGACTTGGACTTAAATAATTACAGTCTTCAGAGTTGCTAATCATTTGTGAGCCCCTCCAAGAAGACCTCTAGCCACTTTCCCTTTTTGAAATGTGATGACTGATACTTTGGGGATCACCCAGACCAGTAAGGGGTTCTGTCACCATCTGCCCTGTAACCTTGGGTCTTTTATGCAGTATCTCTGGTTCAGATCTCCGACACCAGTAGCCAGCCAACAAGCAGAAAGTCTCACCCTGCTCTCTCAGCCTAGTTATCCTTGCAAGGTGATACCAACAGCCCTTGCAGTCTCAAGTCTCCCCAAATCCATTCTCCTTAAAAACTCAAGTACCAGACAATCAGACTGGTCCCCCTCTGGTTTGTCACCCCTGAAGGCATGAAACTAGACCCCCCTCCCAGATACCAGCTTTATTTGACATACACACTCCATATAGGTTGCACAACAGACACCTACTTGAGGTATAAATAAACCAACAGTTTATTTAATAGAAAAAACACCGATTCAAGGATAAAATAGTAAAGGAAAGTGAACATAGACGCAACCTCAGGCTTTACTCTTCCCTTTTAGATAAAACAATACAAGTTACTTACCACCTTTTAACAGCTTTCCAGCGTACCCCCAGCTATAGGGGGAGATCCAGCATTCATGGACAGCCTCCCGCTTAGACTATCCCTCAGTTTCTGGATTAAAAACTCAATCCCAAGCCTGCTTTTAAAAGGCTTTTTCTTTTTCTCTCTCTTTGACAACAGTGACTTCATGGTTCAGGTTAAGATTTTGTCTGGTTATTTTTAGGAAAAGTCATGGACAGGTCATGGGCAATAAACAAGAATTAATGGAAGCCGCAGCCCCCCGACCCAGGGAGGTGGACAACCGGAGTCCTGAAGTCACAGAGGTCACAAATAATCATGGAATCTGTGACCTCTGTGACAACTCGTAGCCTTATGCATGGTGTGACAAAGTTCCTCCTCTATCTTGGTGGGTCCTGCGCTTATTGGAGGATATTCTTGCTGCAGAGATTCACCATGTGGGTTGGTGAACAGCCCAGAGACCTTCCCCTCTGGAAGAACCCACAGTCCAGGTCAATTGGGAGGTTTGGGGGGAACCCGGGCCCGCCCTCTACTCCGGGTTCCAGCCCAGGGCCCTGTGGACTGCAGCTGTCTATAGTGCCTCCTGTAACAGCTGCATGACAGCTACAACTCCCTGGGCTACTTCCCCATGGCCTCCTCCAAACACCTTCCTTATTCTCACCACAGGACCTTCCTCCTGGTGTCTGATAACGCTTGTGCTCCTCAGTCCTCCAGCAGCACACCCTCTCACTCTCAGCTCCTTGCGCCTCTTGCTCCCAGCTCCTCACACTCGCACCACAAACTGAAGTGAGCTCCTTTTAAAACCCAGGTGCCTTGATTAGCCTGCCTTAATTGATTCTAGCAGCTTCTTCTTAATTGGCTCCAGGTGTCCTAATTAGCCTGTCTGCCTTAACTGGTTCTAGCAGGTTCCTGATTACTCTAGTGCAGCCCCTTCTCTGGTCACTCAGGGAACAGAAAACTACTCATCCAGTGACCAGTATATTTGCCCTCTACCAGACTCCTGTACCCCACTGGTCTGGGTCTGTCACAATGGTTATTCAGGGTGGGGGAATCCCCTCTTGACTTGGTATCCCGGGGGTGGGATGTCTCAGTGTCTTCTCATGAAGTCTAATGGTACATCAGTTGTCTTTTCCTGGGCTGGACAGTGGACTGGTTTATGAAACAGGATTCAAGTAAACACTGGCTTGGGAGGGGCCCTCCTTGCTTGACTGCTCACTGCCCTGCTGTGAAGTGTAGCTGAAGTTGTAGTATAGATTGAACACAGTTTTGGTATACATAAATACATAGATTCATAACCATAGTTTGTATACATCTCTCCTAATGACCATCACGTTCAGAACATTACAAGCTTGCATAAGATCTTACTCAATATATTTTTGTAGTACAGTAATACAGTATGCAATCAGTTGGTTCAACTGCTCATTCCAACTGCTCATTCCAAGTGGAATGTAATATTTGAGATGTAGATATGCAAATAAAAGTGAATTTTGACATAGTTCAAAATTTTCATTGTTTTAAGCACCCATAGGTGAGATTTTCAAAAAAGGTTAAGTAATTTCAGAGCACAAGTTCCACTGAAGTCAGTAGGACTTGTGTTCTCAAGTCACTTAAGCACTTTCGAAAATCCTATTTTTAGGTGCCTAAATTTAGGTTTTTGACCATAATTTCATTTTAATGCAGCACAATTGAGCATCCTATTTCTGTTTTGTTTTAACTCTTTAGCTGAATATAATCTCTTTACTGAAGTACTATGAAAATCAGTTAATTCAGAAACCATCAGTAAGAAACATTTCTTGTTCTGTATTATGCATGGTTTTACTACTTAGTTAAATTTAATCCATCTGTCTGCTCAGTTCCTCAGGATGAGTAGAGTTGTCACACTTCCGTCTAGTTTAGTTTCTTGTCATCAATCTTCTCTTTCTTACCACCTACGGTGCGATCTAAAGGCTTTCTGATAACCAATCCTCTAGTTCACTCAGTGAGGGCTCAGTAGAAACCAAAACTCCACTTGTCAGCTAGCGACCTTAACAGAGTTCCTGAGCAGACTTTTTCATTGCAAAAACACCACCCTGGTGCTCTTGTCAGTCATTGGGCCATTGGAAGTCAATGGAAACGGAGGGCATTTTGCACCTGATACCAGACACTTAACATCTTGCAGGAATGGGCCCTAACCAAAGAATTAAAGCTAACCATGCCATTTCTCTTAATTTTACATTTAGGGTTGTAGCAGAAAAGGTGAAGGAAGTACTGTATACACGACCTAGGAAGTACATCCATTGTTCCAGCCAAGAGCCCACAGAACCTGGTTACATCAATATTCTAGAACTGGCAGAATCTGTGTGTCGCTATGACTTGGATGACATGGATATCTTTTGGCTTCAAGAATTAAATGAGGAGCTTACAGAAATGGGTAATTGTACAATGCAATTTAATTATTAAAAATTGAGTTGGGAATTCAATAAGTGGTCTTGGGTATTTGTAGAGATGAGTTTAGAAGAAAAATGTTAGGGAAAAATAACTTTAGAATGCTGACATTCTGTCAAGAAAGCGTTTACAGCAGTCATTTGCTACATTAGCTTAATTTGAAAGATTTACAAATTGTGGCTAAGAACTTTTTTCTTCATATCCTTCATGATTACATGCAGCTTTTGCAGACTCAAAACAAATATCAAGTGGGTTAGAAGCCATTTTTTAAGTCCCTAAAACTTGAAATTCCCCTTGTGTATAAGAAAAAAGCTTGTATTTTCATTCCTTATAAATATGCACAGTATCGCTACAAAATGTGGACTTATAGTTTGACTTTGAGGAAGACACAGTCTCTGCCTCCTGGAGCTTGCATTCTAAATACACAATACTCAGGATGTTGTGACAATCTGATTTTAGCGTGGCAGATCCTTTTAAAACAGGCTTCTCTTACAGTGGATTTACATTAATCTGAATGGACTAAGTGTGTGTTTTTTAAGGAAGAATGTGAATGAAGACAGGGTGATATGGACAAAACCCAGATTTGTTCATAACTGCTTGATAGCTTATTTATTATCATTTTATTAAAAATGATTTTTTCCCTGCCATCATGCTAATCACTCTGGCAGTATACTAGATGTGTTGGTTTTGGAATATTTTGTGGGATTTTATAGCAAGATATAAACTTTCTTTGATAGAAAATTACTCTTGGGAGTAAATGACTTTTTGAAAAGCACATTGTACGACATGGCATTGTTGCGGTTTCTCTTCCACATGTTGATTTATTTGCTTAAGTTGTGGTCTTGAAGAAAAGTTACTGTAGTTTAGCTTTTTACTCCAAGACTTGGTTTGTTTATTATTTTGTTATAGTTTTGAAGTTAGCCAGTGAACTTTATTAAACCAAATGTAACTAGTGGAGAATAAACATTTTGTAAATAAACGTTTTGCGTCGGGATTTACATAAAGATGAAAAAGTGGTTTCTGTTTCCTTTATTAGTTGATAGAAGTGTATTTCTCTTTTGTGTTTTCCTGTGTCTTATCTTTACTCATAGTTTGTATATGCATTCTAATCCCTTCCCCTCTTGCAGGATGTGGGCCCCTTGATGAGAACACAATGGAGAAGACAGTAGAAGTCCTGGAACGGCAATGTCATGAGAATATGAACCATGCTATTGAGACTGAGGAAGGGCTGGGCATAGAATACGATGAAAATGTGATCTGTGACGTGTGCCGGTCCCCTGACAGTGAAGATGGGAATGATATGGTGTTTTGTGACAAGTGTAATGTTTGTGTCCATCAGGTTTGTGTCCGAAGAGATGTTGAAATTGTTTTTGTTGGTGGGTGTGTAATTTGAACTAGCTTTAAATAGCAATTTGGAGGGCTTTTAAGATCTTCTAGGCATGGAGACTGCTACTGCTTGAAGGTGGACTTTTGTATTCCTACAAATAGTTGGTTATGCTGTCTAGCACCGTGAATATCGAAGTGATGTGGTCTGAGGACAGGGGGAATGCAGGTCTAATTCCAGCTCTGGCAAGCACTTCTCTGTGGCCCAGCGCAAATTCTTTCCCCATCTTTAAAATGGGGATGATACTTGCCAATGTCACAGGTATATTGTAAGGATGAATTAGTATTTTAAGGTGCTTTGAAGGTAGAAAGATGCTAAGAACTATAGAGCCTTCGTTAAGGAAGTGACTGGGGTTTTCCATCCTTGTTTGGCCAGTTAATTGGGGCCAGAACCTGACTGCCTGAAGCTGGGCATCTAAGCCAAATTTAGGCATCTAAGTAAGTGGACTGCTTTTTTTCAGAAGTGTTAGCAAGCTTGTTCCAGGTGCCTGTCAGCCAGGGATATTTCTTATTATGACATTGCAAACATTAACTTGATCTTGAAACTGGATGAGTTCAGTGGGGCACCGCATAAATACAGGGATTCCTACTCGTAGAACAGACTGCAGGGTTCTGATTTCTACAGAGTCCTTCTTTGGAAAAGATGATGCTGTAAATGTTTTTGAAATTAGACTAAGACTTTTCTTATTTTGTGACAATTATAACTGAACACTCAGTGAACATAACTTACATAGGCCTCTTAAAATCATGCTTTTGTTGTGCTGGACATTAGTGTTAGCAGGATTAGCATAGTAACCGTTATCAAATTATTCCCCAGTGGTGGTGGCTTTTTTTGTACCTCTAATTTAGCAAAGCTCTGATGAGTGAATGCATTGACTTTGTTAGTCACCACATTCACAGACTCAAATGGTGTAATATAGCATCTTTTGTAGTTTACCCCTCTAGATAGCACAAAGAAAAATGTAACCAAGTTTCTCTAGTTTATTTCATTAACAAAAAAACCTGAAGCCACTTTTCAAAAAGTCAGTTTTTCTTACCCCAGGTCTACATTACACACTTACATTGGTATAACTGCATCGCTCAGGGATATGAAAAATCCACACCCCTGAGTGATGCAGTTATATCAACCTAACTCCCAGTGTAGACAGTGCTATATCTACAGCAAATATAGCTACCGCCTCTCGGAGAGGTGGCTTAACAATGCCGATGGGAGATGCTCTCCCATTGGTGTAGCAGCGTCTTCACTAAAGCTCTGCAGCTGTGCCAATCAGCTTTTTAAGTATAGACCTGCACTTAGTTTAGGCTTCCTAGAGTAGGAAATGAAGCCATTAACTTCTGAATCAAAGGAATTTGAAATTGGACTTAAGCTACTAAAACTGTTGTAAACTGAGTAGTAGTAGCAGTAAAAATCGAAGTGTGAATTTAACATAAGAATGGCTGTCCTAGGTCAGACCAAAGGTCCATCTAGCCCAGTATTCTGTCTTCCGACAGTGGCCAATGCCAGGTGCCCCAGAGGGAATGAACAGAACAAGTAATCATCAAGTGATCCATCCCCTGTTGCCCATTCCCAGCTTCTGGCAAATAGAGGCTAGGGACACCATCCCTGCCCATCCTGGCTAATAGCCATTGATGGACCTCCAGGAATTTACCTAGTTCTTTTTTGAATCCTGTTACAGACTTGGCCTTCACAACATCCTCTGGCAAAGAGTTCCACAGGTTGACTGTGCGTTGTGTGAAGCAATGATTCTTTTTGTTTGTTTTAAACCTGCCTATTAATTCCATTGGGTGACCCCTACTTCTTGTGTTATAAGGAGTAAATAACACTTCTTATTTACTTTTTCCACACCAGTCATGATTTTATAGACCTCTCTCATGTCCCCTCCCTTAGTTATCTTTTTTTCCAAGCTGAACAGTCCCAGTCTTCTTAATCTCTTCTCATATGAAAGCTGTTCCATACCCCTAATTTTTGTTGCCTCATTCTGTACCTTTTCCTATTCCAATTTAAAATATCACATAAAATGAAAAGCTGACTTGCTAAATCATTTCTTAGGCAAGAGCTCCCTCTATTGGTTTTTTTTTTAAGTACTGTTACATCTTTCGACCTTGCCACTCAGATTAAAAAAAAAAAAAAAAAAAGTTTACAGTGTTGAGAGATTAATTTGACTTTGGTGTTTATTATAAATATTCTGACAGATTCAAAAGAATTTTGTCTTCCTCATTTTGCTGCTCTTTGTATTCTTATGCTTAATTTTCATACTGAGATCTTGAAATCAAAAAGCCAGCATGAGAATATACATTTTTTCAGAATAAGGATAGACTTTCTCATAAGGGAATATTTAAAAAATCTGGATTTTATCTAAGGGGAAAATGTCTACTACAACTTTAATAGTCCATATTGGAAAATTCACTTTCTGTAGCCACTGTACCTCAGCATCCTTGCAGGTATTATTTTGTTACTGTATGTTCTATCTAATGCCTAAGTGTATGTGTGATATTCCTGAGATGAGCTGAGTTGCTGTGTGAACTTTGAATTTTCAGATGTTTCTGTGATTATAATTTCAGATGTCAACATATGTATTGCTTTAGTCTAGAAACACTAACTCTGTGAAGTCTATTGAGTGCCTTGAGGCACTAGAATCCTTAGGGTTGGTTGGCATTTGGGAGACTTAAATTAAAAACAAAAAATCTATCAGTAGTGTTGCGGGCCCTAGTGTAGACAGGCTTCTGGTTCTTTAAGCTCTGTGTCCTCTAGTGCTGCTCAGAGCATCTCAAATAAATCGAGTTTTAAAAGCGTGGCTGCAGCTTGGCCCATCTAAAAGTAGGGCTTTCGACATTGCTAACCCTGAAGCAGGAATGGCAGAAAACTTCTGACAAACATCTATTAATAAACAGGGCCTTAGAGTAGCCACGTGGAATCAGACATTTGTGGAAACTAGTAGTTTGAGACTTTCAGCACATATATATTAAAAATGAGTATCAGGATATCTATTTCCATTTCTCAAACTTTGCAAAGCATGCATTCCTCAGAGCTGGAAATGGTGGACACAGAGAAGATTCTAGGATGTTTCCACAATTTTTGCTGCACTCTGCAATACTTTAAAAATTCTAAACTTCCATTTAGGAAAAAAAGCTATTTCAGCTGGCAGGATACAACCAACATAGTTATGCACTGTTGTAGTAATCCAACCTGACAGAAAACAGTCTCCAGCCAAACAGTTGTAGCAAAGGTGCGAAGATGGGGGGAACCCTCAGTGACCTTCAAAACATATACCTGGAACCACTGTAAATGGTATTATTAATCACAGGAAATTGCTATTTTTTTCATGTAATTTTTTAAAATCAATTTTAATTAAATATCCAGAGCTACCATTGTAGAAAGACAAATGGAAAAAGTAAGCATCCTTCAGCACCATGTTTTACATGTTGTGTATATTTTAACATAAATTTTACAAAGAAAAGGAGAAAATTTGTTGTAGGAACCATAACTTTTGCATCCCCTGACTTTGTTTTAACTGTAATCGTAGCTTTTTATGGAGAGATTATCAAAGGACAGTTAGTGCCCACCTTTTATTGACTTTCAATGGTAGTTGGGTACCCAACTGCTCTCTTTGCCTCTGAAAGCCACCCACTCCATTACAATTAACATTTAATTTGTGTCTATTTTGATCTGTGTGTATTTGATAAGGAGGTACTAATTACATCCAAGAGAAAGTGTTGAGTTTGGGTAAGATTTGTAGAGTGTAATTTTTTAAAAATATAATAGTCATTGATGTAAGCCTCTGATATTGTCTCACCTATACGCTGAAGCAGAGAGAATTTTCCTTTGTCCCAAGGCATGTTATGGAATCTTAAAGGTTCCCGAAGGCAGTTGGTTGTGTCGCACTTGTGTTCTGGGAATACATCCTCAGTGTCTCCTGTGTCCAAAGAGAGGAGGTGCCATGAAAGCTACTAGGACAGGGACCAAGTGGGCACATGTGAGCTGTGCCCTCTGGATTCCAGAGGTAAAACTAATTTATGTACCTTTTTAACACATTCTTTTTCTCATCATTATCCTTAACGCTTACCGTGCCCCATCTTAATGTTGAGTTAAGGAGATAATAACTTAATACTAGATGTTATTCTGATGAGGTTTGCATGATTTATAAAAATTGGACCGTCCAAGTCATGTACAGCTAAGAAGAGCATTCTTTTCCTTCCTTTTATTGTAGTAAGCACGTTTTAGCCATGTTACAAGCATCTGACTGACTTACATGGAAGCATTACTGTTGCAAGCCATTAGTTCATGAGATGCCACTACAATTTATGGACAATTACTTATTTAGTTTTCCTTCCCGTTTACTTACACACTTGACTTATTTCCTGATAAAATAGCACGTGCATCCTCAGTGTAATGTATAGCTACAGAGCAACAGTTTTCGTTGAGTGATTTGAATTTCTCTGTTCTCTGTTTAATATCTTTAACAGTTTCTGTGTACTTTACCTGGTTTCACAAAGTTGCATAGTGACATAGTGATTGTTCTGAAATGAGAACATCTTGAAATTAATGCAGTGTGTGCAAAGTGTGTTTTCAGATCACTAGACAGTAATTTTTAATTTCCTGTTAATGTAATTTTCTGAGAATTTCTATATTATCTTGGTTTAAAAGAATTTAATCATTGCTAAAGTAGCCTTACAAATTCAGCCAGAGTGTAACAATGTTTTATCTTTCAAAGTAGCATCTTTCAAAGTATCCTAAATCTCTTAATGAAAGAGGAAAATTAGAGCATTTATAAAATGGGCTATATACAGTCAGAAATCCTATGTAAGGAGATGGATTATAAATCAGGAATTTCAGTAATGTGAAGGAATATAGATTTACATAATTGTAATGAGATGGGAATGACCCAAAAATTGTGGTGGTGGAAAGATGGATCGAGATTAATATTGAACCATAGGCTAAGCTCTGTGTGCATTCCTACCTGCTGGACTCTGCAGGGTCCCAAGCTCTAAACTTCTTCAAGTCCCTGCTTTCAACTATGAGAAGCAATCAACTGCTTCTCACGTTTCTTTGCCAGTTTACCAGATGCTGTAGCAATGTAGTTTGATTTTACTGGAGGTATTTATTTTCTTACTAATGTACTGAAAGGTAGAATTTTTTTTTTTTAAATTGTCCTGATAAATGCTTCCTGCACTATTGTTGTTTGCAGGTTAGCATTGCTTGCCCAGAAAGGATGGAACCAATCACAAAAGTGTCTCACATTCCGCCAAGTCGATGGGCTTTAGTCTGTAGCTTATGCAAACTTAAAACTGGTGCTTGCATTCAGGTATGTACCAGTTCTGCAATGACTTCTGTCTATCTGAGCATGAAAAATAGAATTTGGATTTAAATAGCATTTTTCACATTCCTAATGCTCCATAATGGTAGTGACTGTTTGCAAACATGGCAGCTGCCATGCTCTTAGCAACAGCTCATTAAACAGTCTTGGACATTAGGAAACTTTTGAGCTAGAGCGGAGATTTTCAAAGTGTGTGTGAGGGGGAGTGATGAGATTATCAGGGGGTGGGAGCATGTGGACTTGACTGGGCTGAGATCAGCAGGGGGCTCTGTCTGGCAGAAGAAGGGGACAGAGCTCTGTGCGGGCTTTCTCAGCTACTGGGATTAGTCTCCCTGTCCATCTTGCTCTTTCACTGCTGCAGCAGCCACAAACCGGCAGTTACCCTACTCTGCCGAGGAGGCTGGCAGGGGACCAGAAGGGTGTAGCTGGGGAGTACTAACCCTGCCCCCTCCTGAACCCATCAGTCCTTCAGTGTGGCCTGGGGACACAGAGCCCTGTCTGCTTCCCCTGCCATACAGAGCCTGTGCAGAGAAGTGTATGGGGCCACATTGAAGGACTCACAGGGTCAGGAGGGGGCTGGATCAGCACTCACCAGATGCAACCTTCCACTCCCTGGCTGACCCTAGCCCTTCAGCGTTGCCCTGTTCAATTGCCTTGTGTGGGGAGGAGCAAGAAAGGCACCTCCTGCCCTTGGACTCCTGGGTACCAGGCACACCCTCCTGCCCTATCTCTTAGAAAGAGGAGTGTGTGCATGGACCTGAATCTCTGAAGTGGGCTCAGGAAAAGAAAAAGGAAAGGGAAGGGAAAAAAAAAAAAAAAGCGGGGGGAACTCTTGAGCTAGTGTCCTGGTCAAGACAAAGAACTGCCTTTGAATAAAGCTATGGGATGTTTAACTACCAAGTGGACAATTGCCAGAGATGGACAGCAGTGTCTTCAATTTAACATCTTACTCGCAGAAGAAGAAAAGTTCTAAACTTACATTCCTTTTGAAACAGGAAGTAATTATAGGTTCTGTGAAATCAGAGGTAGAAAATACTGGAACTGTTAGCCAGATAACCTAGTTCCGCTCAGATTTGGTTTTGTCATCTACTCAGTTCTAAGATGTACTAAATATTTATAAGTTTGAATTTCCCTACTTAAGATTAAATTGCAGTTTCTATTATAACACACACTTATTATTTATGGGATTTTAATGTGGAAGAATTGACTTGCTTTGGGATGAAACTTAGTCTTCAGTTTCTCAGCTGAGGAGTACCTAAGGCTCATTAAATTTTTAAGTATAACATGGAAAAGTGTATTTAAAGGGGTGGGTTTTATGTAACTTAAGCATTCCTTGGTCCTTTTTCTCCTTTCGTTGCTACTATTGGCTGACTCTAGTGTTTCACTCATAGTGCTCTGTGAAAAGCTGCATCACTGCCTTTCATGTCACCTGTGCCTTTGAGCATAGCCTAGAGATGAAGGCCATTTTGGACGATGGGGATGAGGTCAAGTTCAAGTCGTACTGCCTAAAGCATAGCAAAAACAAGCAGAATTCGGTGCCTGACGTTGATGAGAACCCCAAGAGCATGGCAGACCAGAAGCAAACAGAGAGTGAGAAAACTAGTTTGCGTGCTCAGAAACTGAGAGAGCTGGAGGAGGAGTTCTACTCATTAGTTAAAGTGGAAGACGTTGCAGCAGAACTGGGCCTTCCTAAAATTGCTGTGGACTTCATTTATAATTACTGGAAATTAAAGCGGAAAAGTAACCTTAACAAACCATTGTTTCCTCCCAAGGAGGATGAAGAAAACGGGTTGGTGCAGCCAAAGGAAGACAGCATTCATACCCGCATGAGGATGTTCATGCACTTGAGGCAGGATCTAGAAAGGGTAAGAGTGGATGGTAAAGATTTTTTGACTACATACCTGTAGGTGAGCGAAGTTCTTGCCTTAAATGCTATGCTTAAAATTTCTTGTAATGCTTTTTTCAACTTTATTCTGATGAAATCAGAAGTATATTACGTCCAACTTTGTCTGAAAAGTCCCTTGACGTTGGAGTCCGAGAACTAATGTGTAAACTTCCACCAGAAACAACTGTGGTGTTGATTTCAGCACAAGTTTACAATTTTATTTTTTTACAGGAAAACTCTTCACAATGAATTTTTTGAATGTGGTGACATTTTGAAATGTCTGAAATGAGAACAATTTTCTGAACTTATTGACAATTTTTTGTGGAATATTTCAACTTTTTGTCTCATTTTGGGATTAAAACAAATGTTGGGGTTTCTTATAGGACAAATTCTTTTTTTGAACAGGTCTAATAGTGTGCCAGGGGGAACACTCAGCAAATATTGTTCAACAGAACATAAGCTGTCTGTGTCCACAACATTTCTGACACTTTATCAAGAGATTTAGCACCTGGTTCTGCTACCATTATAGTGGGTGGAAATGTTGCTATTAACGTAAATGAGTGAGTGAAAGCAGAGGGCTATAACCCCTGGAATAGTCTTAAATCCCCCCACTCCCACTCCCCCCCAAAAAACCCCACTATTAAAGTGATTATCCAAAAGGACTAATTCCGAAAGCCTTTCAAAATTGGGTGGGAACTGAGAGCATCATTTTAAAGGTGACCTGTAAGTCCTCTGTCAAATTTCAGCAATATGAGAGCTAAGAGGCCTAATAGCCAGACTGACTCAGGGCTCATCCTTAACTTGAATCTTAAGTAAGATTCATGAAATCCCCATGTCAGTATGGTTTCCTAACATGGTAAGTGTGCTGTTAAGAAAAACAAACTATTGTATGTTTTTGTACAATGTATTACTTTATAAAATTGCAGTAACTTCAGAAAAACACAATATGGCTGTATTTAAAAATGAAAGTACTGATCAGCCTTCCTGCAGGCCGATCCCACACAAGTGCTGTACCAGCTGGAGTAATGTACCAGAGTAGCAGCTGGTGATCCGAATGGACTATGTGGTGTGGGATTTAAGAGAGAAAAATGGGAGTTCTAAAATCTGCTTGATGGCTCTTCTTTTTAACCTGCTTATTTGTTCACTTGTTGCTAATATAGATGGGAATTTGACCAACTGATTTGCAGATCGCTTTTAGCATCTTCTTTAATGATTTTTTTTTCTTTTTAAATCTTTGCAATTAAAAATACTTGGCTTATAGTTGCATATGATTCTATAAAATTCACCATGGAGCTTTTCTATTATAGGGCTTTACGTGTGTGAAGATGCTTTGTTCAAGAATTCAAATGTTAATGTAATATTCTTGACCACTTTTTAAAAAAAGAGAAAATTCTAAAATCTCTGAGTTTTTTTACTGTAGGTAAGGAATCTCTGCTACATGGTGAGCAGAAGAGAGAAACTGAAACTGTCGCACAGTAAAGTACACGAACAAGTCTTCAATTTGCAAGTCCAGCTCATTAATCAGGAAATTGCTGCAGGTAATCTATACATACAAAATAACAGTAATTGTATCTGCTAAAGATTCTGACTCTGGGTATGTCTGGCCTATGTCACTGTTGGCATTTTAAACACTGTAAACCTGTTTTTTTTAGTGAGTTCTTCTGAGTATGCACTCTCCTTGCCAGCTTTCTTAATTAGCAGCACATGCACAGCATTTTCATCTTCTCCAGAGTCATACTTTGGTATTCCATCCTATCCTAGATATTTATGGGTTGCCATATACAGATGAGATACCAATCACTGTAGCATCTAGGCACCACAGCTGTATTACTGGTATCTGCATCAGGTAGGTTGTGGTTACTGTGGGTTACTGTTCTATACTCCCATTTTCCCCACAGTGGCTATATATTGCACACTGTTATTGGTCTCTCCCCAGTTGAAGGAAAATTGCTAACTTGTTAATTATTTCCTTCAGACAGAGATGGAGAGAATGATTGACAAAAATTCACACTATTCTCATGTCTCCTTTCATATGTCATGAATGTTTCAAACAAGTTTCTCAGTTTGAGATTTGTCATTTTTGTCCACCCCACATAATGTTTTATGAAGTTAAAAATGGATAGTAGCTGCCTTGGAATGCTAATGTTCCAAAAACAACTTTGTGCTTTATTTTTCTAGTGAATGTCATGAAACAATGATTGAAGCTTCTGGAATAAGGAAGACTATGTACTCTGTTTGATTATTTTTAACTGAATACAGGGTCTGTGTATTTATATAATATAGTCTGTAATATATTGGGTGAAAAATGTTTTAAAGAATACATAGCTTTAAACTATAAATTTGAAGAAAAAATTGTCCTTACAGAATAGAAATATTAAAATGCTTACATAAATTCTGTTTGGTGCTTTGGAACAATTTAATTTTTAATTAATGGCTTCTCCTTAACATCCTACATGCATCTCAGTAGTAATTGTTAGACTAATTGAAAATGCCCCTTAATGTGTGCATAGGCAGGAAAACTATTAACTAAGTTTAATGAAAGTCTTACCACCTTTTAAATACAGCTTTTCTGTTTTCTCTCTCTCAGGCCATTCTCTGACAAGTGCACTAGAGAACACACTGTTCTACCCACCTCCCAGAATCACCTTGAAATTAAAAATGCCCAAGTCAGCGCTGGGTGACTGCAAAAATAACTCGCTGAAAACTGGCAACAGACCCCTTTCTCCAGACAACACCACAGTTTACAATAAAAGGAATGTGCAGATGTCAAAGGAGTCATTTGAAATTAAAGCAAAATCATACTCTAGGTATCAGCATGACAACCGAAGTAATGGGTTATTGGTAGGGATTGGCAAGAGTAGGAATGAAAGAAAAGATTCTGGACCTGCACAGTCACCAGAGTTTCATCGTGGGCAGTCATCTGGTAAACCATTAGCACTTCAAGCTGCATTGCATGGACAGTCTTCCATTGGGAATGGAAAAATGCAGCAAGAGAACTCAAGACTTACAAAATCCAATGGTTTAATGGGCAGGGCTGGAGATGTAACTCAGAGAGACAGGTCCAGCCAGACACCATATGAACAAG
Source organism: Terrapene triunguis (assembly GCF_002925995.2). Taxonomy (NCBI): domain Eukaryota; kingdom Metazoa; phylum Chordata; order Testudines; family Emydidae; genus Terrapene; species Terrapene triunguis. The sequence goes on from NW_020664376.1 coordinate 3,263,594, forward strand.
AATCTGTGCTCACTGCTCATTTGGCTAGTCAAAGCAATTTTAGAAAATCTACAATAGAACATTTTAGCAGGTCCTTTAAAGAGGCTACCAACAGTTTGGTGAGGACCACAGAAGATCTGAGGTGCTGTGAAAAGCCAACAAGGAGGCTTTCTACAAAAGAACGTTTGTGGAGCAAACAGACTCTTGAATTCCAGAGAGGAGGAGCTCCATACCAGGATAATGATGGGTATTGCCCTGATTTGGAGCTAAGTGACTCTGAAGCTGAAAGTGATGAGAATAAAGAACAAGTCAGATTAAGGAGAAGCAGCTCAGAGAGAGAAAGCCAAAGTAAGGACTTTGGTAGAGATTGTCACAATAGAAACAAAAAAAATATTATTTCTCACAGTTCAGTACAAAGGTGATTATAAACACCTAAGGGGTAACTCAACCTTTACATAATCCAGTGTATCGGTGCAAACCTAGGCATCAGAGGGTTTCAGAAAATGGTGCAGGACCTACATTAGGAAGAAATGCAGTGAAAAAGAAAAGAGTAGTTTTCAGTAGTGAATTGGCCTGCGATTTTAAAGGGATAGTCAAGGTTGTGTAGAAATCAGTATGCTTTATTACAGGTTAACATCTGGGAGAGTATGGAGCTGTTAATCTTTGCATAACTCCAGAAGCTGCTTCCTTTTTACCTGCTTTTGTGTAAGGCATTGTTAAAAATGTCAATTTTGTGCTGCTGGACCAGGTATTAAAGGAGTCCTTGCATTGCTCTGTAACATGCTGTAAAAGATTAATGCAGACACTAAAACTGCATTCCTGTTGCACCTGCAATATGACCCTGATCAGCAAAAACTTAAGCATGTGCTTAAAACTTTAAGCACATGACTAGTTCCATTGACTCCAGTGGGAGTATTCACACACTTTAAATTTAAAGCACATGTTTAAGTTCTCTGTTGGATTGTGGTCTAAGTGACTACTAAATGGGGATCCTGTTCTGCAGAAAGTTTAGAACTCCAGTGATGCTTGTAAACCCTCTCTGCAGGGTAGAAGCAAGTATCACAAATGCTGCCAAACTCACTGACCTCTAGATGTGCCCCCATACTTTGCTCCGGCTAAAGGTTGTGTTTCTCTTGACAGTAATTCACTTTATTTTGTAAATATTCAACTTCTAGTACTTCAGTTTTTTTATCTTTGTACATAGTTGCTTGTTGTGGGATGCACTTGTAAATATTTTACCCAGCTAACAAGTAAAGATGACTAAATTTGTGGATAGTGTTTACAAAAGTAGATGTACTACTTCAAAGAAAAATGCTATTTGACACTTAAATTTTAGGCAATCACGGATGATGCTAGGTTCCTCTTGAAACTTGAGATTTCACATCTGGAGGCATTTATACCTGGTATGTTAAAAAAAAATAAGCTCGAACTAAAAATCATTTTGTCTGACCTTTTTTATATAGGCTAAAATTTCCAAGCCTAGGTGACTAAATAGGGGTTTAGGAGCTTAACTTTAGGAACACAGGTTTGAAAAAATTTAGCCAGTCATTTATTTGAAGCACATTTTTATTGCTAGATAAATCTGGAAGCATATGTAAGACATATGACTACATTAAGCTGCTTAGCCACCTCTAATTAGTTTCTATTTCCCAAACTAAAAGTGCTTTGCACAAGTTTTAAAAGTTGCAAATGCTAATATGCTAACTTTCACCCAACCTCAGAAAAAAGTCCCATTTTATTCTTTACTGCACGTGGTTTGTTTTGTTTGAATAAAAAAAACAACTTATCATTTTCATAAGTTCTGTTAACCAAGAGTAATTCTGTTGTGTCTGATGAAATGACATTTCAGTCATAAACGGGCAAAGCCCACTGTCCCACAACAAGGGCTGAAATGGAGCACAGGTATTGCAGAGGGCCTTGCTTTATAGCCTCCTTTGCTTGTGGTGAATTTCATCCAAAAGGAAATCATTAAACTCCCAATATAAAGAATATTTAGCAGAATACAAATGACTGCTTGATTTTCTTCAAAGCCTTAATTTATTTTATTGCTCTTAGTTTGGGAAAGTACAACAAAATAATTTAGATGATTAAACTTTGAAATATTCCGCACAATAGTTACTGGTCAGGGGCTAGAGAACACGTCAGTAGTGAAATACAAAATAAACATTGCAGTTCTGTGCTCTCTGTTTCATGAATCCTTAATTTTCTTTCACTTTCTTGATTTTCTGTATATTTGTGTAATTTGTCTTTCTAGAGATGTATTTTCAAATTTTCTTTTGGTGTAAATATGCAGTAGCATTTTTAGGTTTCCATATATTTTATTTTAATGGGAAGTACTTTTTTGTTCCTAAGCCATGGGTCATTCAAAATGAGTAAACAAATATCCACTCATTTGTATTCTAGCTCTGATTCTTAGTTCTCCTTCAATATTTATTATTAATCCTTTTTCTGGCCATACAATTATGTGGAGCTTATCTCGGAGGCCAGCGGAGCAGTCATGTTTCAGGCCCAGCTGCATATGAAAAAGATGAGGGGAGGGAAATGGTGCTTCAGCAAAAATCCAAATTATTGCTTCATTGGGGATGTAACTCTTTCCGATGTGGGCAATAGTTTTGCTAATTTTTGCATGATTTTAATAGATACATGAAGGAGCTCTTGGTTATGTAGTTCTTAAATATAGTCCCCAAAGTGTACTTGCTAGTTTTTATTGTGTGTTCGGTGGCTAACTGTTTGAAGTATTACCTCTTAACCTTATTTGTTAATTTTTGTTTTTTGCATTTTGTTTTTATATATACACACACACGCGCACACACAATTTTCCAAGATGGAATCAGTCTTTTACAGATGTCCCCTTTTTACAAGTACTTTTTCATTAAATTATGAAACTGCTAACAGTATTTTCATTTGTTGTGATTTATTCAGGGATTTATCCTTTTGTTGCTAAACCAATCAATTTAACAAAAGTGATTCCACACCTGTCAAGTGCAAATTAATATTTTTGCATACTCAGAAGCATTTTAACAAGTTGGCACTTTAGCAAAACTGTTTCCCGCACAACTTCCTGAAAAAGAAACTCCAAAGATGGTGATTGGACAGGATACTTTGGATATTGACCTCATCCAGGCTTATCTGGTAAAAAAATTAACTTTTTTGTTTTTTATTACTCGCCATCAAGGTAAACATACAGGCAGTTTACCACACAAGCCTTACTTTAACACTTGTGTTCCTCCTTCACTGTGGAAAGTGACCTGCATTTTTGCCTGGCTGGGTACAACTAAATATGGGGGGGAAATATAAATGGGCCATGTACACTTGTTCATACACAGACATGGTGCTGCGGCACGGTACAAATGAGGTGGATGGTTGTTAGGGATTAATGGAGCTAAGCCACATCTCTGTGGGGTTTTTTCCTTATGTACAACACCCTGAAGTACCACCTGCTGCCACTGGTTGGAGCCACAGTACACCTGGCTACTGTTGAGTCACTTCTGGCTCTTCAGGAAATTTCATGCAGCAAAGGCACAGAACGGGAATGCAGTTGCCAAGGGGCTAGCCCCTCAAAGGAACAGAGTTGGGCTGTTTGTTTGTCAAAAGGATGCGCCCTGAAAATAGTCACCGGTCCATTCCTTCTCTCTCTCTCTCTCTCTCTCTCTCTCTCTCTCTCTCTCTCTCTCAAAGGTGGAATAGATTTTTCATTTGTTCTCCCCTGAACTGGAAGAGTAAATGTACCAAAATATTCTAACCCCTCCCTTACTTTCCCCCAGTCAAAATTCAGATTCCCTAGCTGGGGTTTTCCAACTGCAGTCCTCCAGGGTCTTAACCCCAGCATACGTAGCTTCACTGTCCCCACATTTGGAAGTAGATGGCTAGCAGCTTCCAACCTTTGACTTGCTCCCCTCCCAAAGACATGGACTGTTTTTTATCTGGTCCTGACTGGCACCAGATGCTGCTTTCTTCAGAGGCCACATAAAATTTGTTGAGGATTAAATGAGGACAATTAGCCCCTGTCTTTTCTAGACAAATGGTGGTTAAGGCAACTCAACTGATTCCTAAGTGTCAGGAATCTGCTTGTTTTGATTCCCAAAAGAGAGCCGGAAAGGGAAAATCCCAAAACAAGTCAATACTCTTTCCTACTCCATCTGTATCACATTCACTGATTTAATCATAGCACATATATACGTTTTTTACTGATGACAGAAACCTTCCCTAAAGTACATACCCCACAAAGCACCAGACTGCCCTGTCACTGCTCAGACTTCCTGCTAGCTTTGCCCTGCTTTTCCAGACTCGGGAAGAATTTTGAGTGTGTTAGGGAGCATGTGGCGGGGGGGGAGGGGCGCAACAGTGTATTCTTAGCATGAGTGTTTGGTTGGAAGAGTTCAGAGCTGAGGGGTGGTTCTGACCTGTGGAGAAGTGAAGTAGGTAGTATGCAAGTTGGGGGATGAGTACTACTGAGCAAGTGGGAGTTGAGTTGAGGAAGCCTGAAGTTTCTAAGCTGGTAGGGGGATGGGTTGAGTGCAAGGAGGTAAGAGTTGATTAGTGGGACAAATAAGGAGACATGGGCTGAGTTGGAAGGTGCACCCCTTTTGCTACCCAATTCCTCACCTTATCCCCAGCAAAAGGCTTCCAGTGATGCCTTTGACCGGTGTCCTCACGTTCACTTTGAAAATATAGTCAACTTCCAGGATAGGGTGTAGGGAAGGGTTGAAGATTGCTACCTGCAGCCCCAGTACTTATTCTGGGCACCACCACTATTAATAATAGGGGTTTTATCAATATGAATTTGGGATGGGTACATTGGTTTCACCACTTATGCTTACAAGTGAGTTAACCCAGATTACCCCAAACGAGTGCCAATAAAATCTGTACACTACCCCCACAGCATTATGTATATTGGCTATGCCCCCTATTTACAGAGGGAACAATTTAGTGTTTCACAGCTATTATTGATTCTGTTTTTTATCCTGGCACTTATAATGTCAGGGTCCCTTTGCACCATGCATCCCAAACCTCAGAGGGAGAGAAATTCTAAATGTTAAAATTTCTAAAAATTACCCCAAATATCTTTTTTTTTTATACTTAAACGTTTTGATTTTGATTTCTGATACCTCTGTTAGGAGAGAGAGGTAAACACAATGTATCTTTTAAAAGGGGGAGGGGAGGAATCCTCAAGGAATTACAGACCAGTTGTCTAACTTTGATACCTGGGAAAATACTGGAAGAAATTATTAATCATTTATAATCACCTAGAAGATAATAGGATAGTAAGTAATAACCAGCATGGATTTATCAAGAACAAATCATGCCAAGCTGATCTAATTTCTTTCTTTGACTGTTACTGCCCTATTGGATGAGGGAAGCTGTCAATGTGATACTAGTAAGGTTTCTGACACAGTACTATGTGACTTTCTCATAAGCAAACTAGGGAAATGTGGTCTAGATGAAATTACTGTATTGTGGGTGCAAACCTAGTTGAAAGACCATACTTGGGGTAGTTATAAACAGTTTGCTGTCAAACTGGAGGGATGTATCTACTGGGGTCCTATAGTGGTCTGTTCTGGCTTCAATACTAGTGAATATTTTCACGAATGACTTGGAGTGGAGCGTATGCTTGTAAAATTTGTGGATGGCACCAAGTTGGGAAGGATTCTTAGCACTTCGGAGGACAAGACTAGAATTCAAAATTACCTTGACAAATTAGAGTGACCAGACAGCAAATGTGAAAAATCGGGACGAGGCGGGGGGTAATAGGAGCCTATATAAGAAAAAGACCCAAAAATCAGGACTGTTCCTATAAAATCGGGACATCGGGTCACCCTACAACAAATTGGAGAACTGGTCTGAAATCAACAAGATGAAATTCAAGATGTGTAAAGTACTACATTTAAGAAGGAAAAATAAAATGCACAAATACAAAATGGGGAATAACTGGCTAGGAGGCAGTACTGAAGGATCTGGGGATTATAGAAGATCACAAATTGAATATGAGCCAACAACGTGATGCAGCTGCGAAAAGGACTAGCGTCATGGGTATATTAACAGGAGTGTTGTATGTAAGACCAGGGAAGTAATTTTCCTGCTCTACTTGACACTTACTTGGAGTACTGTGTCCAGTTCTGGGCACTACACTTTAAGAAAGATGTGAACAAACTGGAGAGAGTCCAGAGGTCAGCAACAAAACATAAATGTAGAAAACCTGACCTGTGAAGAAAAAATTAAAAAAAAAAACCAACCTGGGCCTATTTAGTCTGAGAAAAAAAGATTGGAAGGGGGCCTCATAAGTCTTCAGATACATGAAATGAGAGGAGAGATTGGTTGGCAAAACACAGGAGATGTGATCAAAGTGCACGATGAACTGAATACATCACATGGATATCACTTCCACACAAATACTGGGGGGGGGGGTACGTATATCTAAAAAATGCTATTAATCTTTTTTGTTGTGGGCAGGCAATTACTACACAAAGAACTGAAGAGTTAATTTTTCTTTGAGTAGATGCAGCCACTTAGGTGTGTGCACACCCAGCATGCCAGGGCTGGAGAATTTTACCTAGCAGTACCCATGGGGGGGGGAGGGGGTGCTCAGACCTCATGGCTTTAGCCTCTCCCCTGCCTATATGAGGTGGTGCTGCCCTGCCCCCCACCCCCCAGGTCCTTCTTACCACCAGTGGTTGGAGTCGGAGCTCTGAGGTTTTCAACCTTACAATCCTCTGTTCAGTGACAACTTTTCTAGTTATATATAGTTCACTAGTATCCCTAATAAAGTGTTAGTTAGACTTAGTTTAATTGTTCCCTGGTGATGCCCTCACCAGGGTTTAAACATTATCTGTTGTGTGGGGGAATGATCCCCAACAACAATCCCCACACATGGCGCTTGTTATGCCTACGCGATGCCCATGGCAAAGAGCAGTGTTTGATTTGCAGATTGTTCATGAAACAGACTCAAGTTGCGGGGATCTTCATCTGAAACAACACCTGCTCTAACAGGCCATGTAGCCTGTTTTGGCACCAAGGCCCTCATCAGATTGCAGGTCACCCTCAGATTTGGAGAGTGCTGCTGCTTTGCATCCTGGAGCTGGCACATTTCCAAAGAAGGAGAAATTGTTCCTCATCAAGTGCACCGAGGAAAAAGTCACATAAGACCAACGGAGGCTGATCCAGGTCCTATGGGGACTCGTCTCCCACCTCCAGAAAGCATGTGGATCAGCATGGGGTGAATACTGGTGTGTAGGATAGAGCAGGACCAGTCACCCACTCCCCAGCACTGTGCACAGAGGCCAAACACCCTGTATCGTTGAGTCCAGTTCCAGCCCTGGGCGTCCGTTGAGTCCAGTACTGATGAGGGCGATGCCAGCACCAGCTGCTTCCATGCCGGTGGTGTATCAGGCAGCAGCAGATCACCTCTACTTTTCTGTCCCAACCTCTCCCTTGGTTCAGGACTTTGGCAGGGCTGTGCCCTTTATAGCCCCATTGGCTGTGTGGGCTGTTGAACTTATGGATCTGTTGATGCTGCACCCCGATATTTCCCTTCTATACACAGTGGAAATGGGGTTGGTACTGTACTTGGCATGAGGGACCTCCTCAGCACCTAGAACATCTTTGGTACCCCCTGTGGCTGGAAATGCCCATGTTGCCATAGCAACAGTCACCACTTTCCACTTTGGCACCATTAGTTACTTCGGTACTGATGACGACTTCAGGATCAACCTTGTTCCATCATTCTGGGCTATGGACAAGTCGGACTGGCTGCTTGCACTATCAGGGCTGGCCCCACGGCTGTCTCCCAGGTCTCCTCGGCGTCTGAGGTTGAATCTTATTCCTCTTGCTTTCCATGGCCTGAGCGAGGGGCGTTCATGGAGTGCTATGGGTATCAAGATTGGTGCCTGTCTCGTGGTTGGGACAGGGGCCCCTGCTCCGGCACCTACTGGCTACCAATGCCCTAACCATACCAATGGCCTTCCGGGGGCCACTGCTCGGACATATAGATCCCACGCCTCATGCTGCTTGAAGTCGAGATCATTGGCCAGGTCTGTAGCAGTGACCATCGATCTGCCACAAGTCTTGGTACCGGTGAACCTTCCCCTCGAGGAGCCTCCAGATTCATCCTGCCTGGGCCTGTCAGCCTTGGAGCAGGATTCAGCTCTGGCACAGTTAACTGCCTCATTCTCATCCCTGGACAATTCCACGGTGCCAGGCTCTTCCTCCCCTTCGGTACCGCAGGATTTCAAGGTGCACTAGGACCTGTTGGGGTGCATAGCCGTTTCCCTAGGTATTCAAGCGGCATTCCTGTGGGAGAACAGTCACAAGTTAGTGGATATCCTACAGCCATCTGTCCCTAGAAGAGTCGCCTTCTTTATTAATGATACGCTCTTTGAGCCTGCTAAGGTCCTTTGGAGCACCCTGGCTTGGCTACTGCCCGTAGCTAAGTACATGGAAAAGCGCTACTTCATTCCTACGCACGGATTTGTGGGTTTTTATTCTCATCAAGCCCCAAATTCCTTGGCAATAACTAGTGAATGATGGAGCCTGACAGGGCAGGTTTAAGTCCACTCCCATGAAGAAGGATTCTAAGTGACTGGGAGGGGTGCTGGAACAATTGGTACAGTGGGGGTGCTGAGAGCCATTGAGCCAAACAGTAAATCCTGCATATGACAGAAACCACTTCAAGCCAGGGGTGTGGCAGCACCCCTACTTCCAGTACCTATGGTGACTGGACCTGATGGTCAGGCAGATTTACACCTCCTCTTCCTTGCAAATGCAAATTGCTAATCAGCAGGCACAACTGTCAAAGTACAACTTTGTCACCTGGATGACTGTCTAAATTCACAGACCAGCTGCCTGAGACCTGGAGGGGGGGAATTCAGGCATTTGTCACCAGCAGTGTTCCAGTTGTCACTCCTTTCCACCCTATCCCTTCCATGTGAGGCCAGGCTGGCCTGCTTTCACAACGTTTGGGGTTTGATCACCACCAACAGCTGGGTCCTAAGCACCATCGGATCAGGCTGTGCCATCCAGTTCATTCTACTCCTCCCTCTCTGTCCCTATTCAGGGACCCCTCTCACAAGATACTGCTCCTTGAGCAGGTTCATGCTCAGCTCGTATTGGGAGTCGTGGATGAAGTTCCATTGGATCACTGGTGTCAGGGTTTCTGTTTCTGGTACTTTCTGGTGCCCAAATCCAAGGTAGGAGTAAGACCTTTCTCAGCATTTGTGGCCTCAACAAATACATCAGATACCTGAGGCTCCGAATGGTCACTCCATTGACTATCCTCCCCCCATTGTCTCAGAACAATTGGTTTGCTGTCCTGGATCTTCAGGATGCCTACTTTCATGTGGCAATTTTGCCAAGCTACAGAAAATTCCTTTGATTTGTCGTAGCGGAGAGCCATTTCCAGTGTACGGTGCTTCCCTTTGGCTTCTCTTCTTCCCCTCAGATTTTTACCAAATGGCCATCGTCATGGCATATCTCAAGAAGAAAGGGATCCACATCTTCCTGTATCTAGATGACTGGTTACTGAGGGGCAGATCCAGATAGGAACTCATTTCTCATATCAGCTCCACCCTGCGCTTGTTCAACCCTCTGGTCTCATCCTAAACAATGGAAAGTCAACTTTGGTTCCCACTCAGAAAATAGAGTTCATTGGGGCCCTAATAGACTCTACCAATTTGAGAGCACTTCTGCTGACCAACAATTTTTCAGGCATTTGCCACCTCTGCCTCAGTCTGCAATCTCAGCCTTCCACGACAGTTTGGATGTGCCTGGGACTTTTGAACTGCATGTCAGCTTGAATGCAGGTGGACCAGTTCACAAGGCTGCATCTTTGCCCTCTCCAAATGTGGCTCAGGACAGTTTACTGCCACTCTTCACTCCTTGGACAGATTTGGCCGTCTTCCTCCACTGGTCCTGGATTCCTTACAGAGTGGACATGTCTTGAGAATGTTGGCTTGTCAGGGCATTCTTTTTGTCTTACGAACCAGGACTGTTATCACCAATGCCTCCCTGATGGGCAGGGGAGCACATCTGGGGTCGCTGAAAGTAGTCCAAGCAGAGTCCTCTCTGAATGTCAATGTGCCGGAGGGTCAGGCCATTTACAACGCGTGTCACGCTTTTCGGGCCCATATTAGGGGTGCAGTGGTTCATATTTACCAACAATACTACTACAACGTATTATGTGAATAAGCAAGGAGGAGCACACTCAAAAGTGCTCTGCCAAGAGGCAATCAGGTTGAGGCAGTTTTGCATTGAGGAGAGTATCCCTCCGATGGGTGAACACTTGGCGCAGGGTCTAGAATCATCTCAGGGACCATCTCTGCAGGAATTTTTTTGCTGAGTCACGAGTAGTCTCTGAAGATAGCATCTTCCATACTATCTTTGCAACCTGGAGTGTTCAATGATCGGCCTGTTTGCTATAAGGGACAACAGGAAAAGTCACCTGTTCTGCTCTCAAGGGGGGCCTCAGACTGGGCTCCCTGTCCAATGCCTTGCATCTCAGCTTGCAAGTAGCTCTCTTCTGTGCTTCTAGTAGTTTTATAAGAGAAATCAGACTTTCAAGGCTGATTTTAAATTATTTAATATACCTTAGCAATCATTCAGTGCGATGGTCCCTAGAGAAGGTGTTTTCAAACTTCCCCCACTTGGGACCCCAAAACCCGGTGCAACTTCTTATGATCCAGTCTCACAATCCCTTGTGGTCGCAGGAGAAAATGGTGGCTGATTTGGGGCAAGGGGTGCTAGATGGAGTGACTTTCTACTGGCTGTGGTACAGACCATGAGGCAAGTGCTGGTTGGGTTGGGGATCCGTCTTCTGGTTGGGAGACCACATGTATTTGAGTTTGCTATTAGGGTTGCCAAAAATTCAGTGTCTTGTCATTGCCAATCACATTAGCTGAGCAGTGAAACTTGGTAGTGAATTTTCTGTTTCTGTACTAATGTGAAATGTTGACAGTATAGTAGTATAACCATGTTAGAAATGTGAGCTTAATTTGATGCGGCATCAAGTCTACCCACAGGCATAAGCCTTTGTTATTCCGTCTAAACATTTTTAGCTTCTTAGGGAAGGCTTTTTGTAAAGTGGGTATACGTTATTCAGGACAGACTGTCTGCATGAAAACTTATGTTGAAACGTGATTATGATACAGACTAGTAAATGGAAAATCAAAGAGACTTGTAGAAATTTGATCTCTCCTTGGTCTACTTGCCACCTACTAAAGTAAATGTGATCAAAAAGCATCTGCTTCAATGTTCATGCTAGGAACCATTGTCGCTAAAGGGACAAAATCGGGACATTGTCGCTGAAGCAGGCGGTAGGTAAGCTGGGGGGTGGGGGGGAGGAGGAGGCGCGGCCCAGTCTGGCCCCCCCAACCGAGCGGCTCCCTCCGGCGGCCGGCCCCGGCCCCAGCGTCTCCAGCCTGGCTCGGCTCCTGGGGTGCCGGCCCCGGGCCAGCCCCCGGCCCAGCACCCCCGGCCCAGCACTGCCGGCCCCGGCCCGGCCCCGGTCCAGCACCCCCGGGCAGCACCCCCGGCCCAGCCCTGCACCGCCGGCCCCTCCCTATTTTCCCGGACATGTTCGGCTTTTTGGGATTTCCCCCCGGACGGGGATTTGAGGCCCAAAAAGCCGGACATGTCTGGGAAAATCCGGACGTATGGTAACCCTAACTTAGCTAAGGGCTTCCTCTCTGTTTATTCAGTCACACAGATCCTCTGCACCCGTGCCCTGGCACAGAATCTAAAACAGTGGCTCTCAAACTTTTTTTACTGGTGACCCCTTTCACATAGCAAGCCTCTGAGTGTGACCCCCCCGATAAATATAAAAAAAAATGTTTTTAATTTAACACCATTATAAATGCTGGAGGTAGGGTGACCAGACAGCAAATGTGAAAAATCGGGACGGGGGTGGGAGGTAATAGCCTATATAAGAAAAAGACCCCAAAATCGGGACTGTTCCAATAAAATTGGGAAATCTGGTCACCCTAGCTGGAGGCAAAGCGGGATTTGGGGTGAAGGCTGACAGCTTGCGACCCCCCATGTAATAACCTCATGACCCCCTGAGGGATCCCGACCCCCAGTTTGAGAACCCCTGATCTAAAACAAGGTGATCTCTACGAGGAAATCCAGCAGCTGTTTAGAGGACAGACTTGTGGGAAAGGGTAGAGTGGGAGGAGAGTTTCATTCCTGAACACTATAACAAAGTTAAATTTAAAATAAAGTCTACAATGATATTTGAATCCAAGTCGAGGTACTTGATGGTGGAATACTAATGAGAGAGAGCTGCCCTTGCCCAAACAGGCACTGGAGCTTTGCAAAGTTAAAATGTTCTTTGTTTTGTCACTTGCTAACTTCTCAAGCCTGAGAGATTTAGCAGCTGGTATATAGCGACCAGTATGGAAAAGGAACGTGATGGAGAATTACTGGCAGAAATGTCTCGTTAATTGGGTGTCTTAATGCAGGAGGATAGCAAGGGTTCAAAACTGAGGAGGAGGCTGTAATGAACTGAAATCCACAGAACCAAGAAAAAACAAAGCATCACAGTATTTAGAAAAAGAATCCCATGACTGATGCAGGAGGAGAGCATGAAGGCTCAGTACTAATGTGAATCATAGGATATATTGTTTGCATTTGCTAAAACCAAAGAACGTAAGAACCAAAATGTCAGCCAGCATGAAAGAAAACCTCAAAGCATACAGGAGAAAATGCAAAATCTCAGTGGGTGGATCTATCCTATGTACTTATCTTCACAACCCCTCATAAGGCAATGAAGCATCATTATTATGCCTGTTTTATACATGGGGAAACAGAGGCAGAGAGATACAGTGGCTTGCCCAAGGTCATACAAGAAGTCTGTGGCAGGAGCAAGATCTATTAAGTCCTGGTCCAGTGCCTCAACCAGAAGCCTACATTCTTCTCTCTTTATTCCCCTTCTGGAGTTTTAAAGAGGAATAAAGTTACCAGAACTCACGAACCTCAATCGTTCATAATCACCTGCAACTACTTTCAAATAGTAAATCAAGTAGGTCTACAGACATAGATGTTACTACTTCTTTGCGTGATGGTCCCAACATGCATTCAACGTATGGAATAACACGGGAGGTGGCACAAGACAGGAGGCCCAGAAGATCGGGGTTCTGACCTTCGACCAGATATGACTGGCCAAGAAATAGGTGCCACCCTGTGCCATGGGGACCTCCTCTGTCAGTTGATCCATTCTACTGGCAATATTGGGGTAGCGGGAGCCCTACCCTAGACACCCAGGATTGGTGCAGGAGTCCTACTTGCCATCGCCTGGACACCCACAATGGGCCCTGTCAGAATATTCAGAAGGGAAAGGTGAGCCTGATCTGCTAGTTCTGGGAGCAATCTTGTCTTCACCAGATGAGGCGGTAACTCCGTCTTCTCTGTCTCTGCCAAATGACTTTTTAAACAAAACCAAGAGCTCATGCACAGAGTTGCTTCGGAGCTACAGATTGAGCTGAGGAAGTCTAGGAGCCTCAGCACAGTTTACTAGACATTCTGTAGTTTTCCAGTCCCAGTCCAGTGGCCTTTCCCCATCAACATCATGGACACAACAAAGACAGTTTGGCGCATACCTACTTTTTGTGCTCCCGCCCCAAGAGGGTCAAGAATGGTTATTTTCTTGCATCCAAGGGCAGAAAGTTTTTGTTCTCTTACCCACGACCCTAACTCTTTGGTGATACAGGCAGCTATAGAACGGTCCAAGCAACAGCACTCAAAGACTCTGCTAAGGGACACAACCGACTTGACTTTCAAGGGAGAACGGTCTTCTCTTCCACTTCTCTGCAGTTCAGAATCTCAAATTATCAGGCCCTCTTGGCCAAATATGATTTCACAAATTAAAATAAGTTGTTGGAATTTAAGGACAAACACCCTGAGGAGAATAGGGCCTGCTTCCAGGCCTTAGTGGATGAGGGCAGATTGGTGGCCAAAACTTCCCTCCTAGCTGCAGTGGACGTGGCAGATACTGCTTCTAAGGGGATGACTATGGTCACTGTTATGAGGAGATGCTCGCGTTTACAATCTTCAGGTTTACCTAGAGAGGTGCAAAGTACCATCCAAGATCTGACCTTTGATATGATCAACCTATTACGTAAGAAGACAGATGAGTCTCTTCACTCCTCAAAGGCTTGAAAACAATGCTTCATTCACTGAGAATTTATGCCCCTGCCTCGAACAGAAAACACCATAGAAAGGTGTATAAAGCAAGACTGCTGCCTCAGCCATTTTACCACCAGCATCCTTAGGAGCACAACACAATTCTAACCCCCAACCAAAGAGGTTTTTCGGATAGAACTGTAAAGACCTGCGTCTCTTTATTGATGCTTCTTCATTCCCCTCCTCTGATACATATACAAGATCTGGATGACCTTGACAACTGGAGTAATAGAAATGGGGTGAAATTTAATAGTGCAAAATGGAAGGTCATGCACTTAGGGACTAACAACAAGAATTTTTGCTATAAGCTGGGGATTTATCAGTTGGAAGTTATAGAGGAGAAAAACCTGGGTATATTGGTTGAACATAAGGATGAGTATGAGCTGTCAACACAATGCAGCCACGAAAAAGGCTAATGCAGTCTTAGGATGCAACAGGTGAGGTATTAACAGTAAAGACAGGGAAGTGCTAGTACCATTATACAAGGCACTGGTGAGACCGCATCTGGAATATTGTGTGCAATTCTGGTCTCCCATGTTTACGAAAGATTGAATTCAACCTGGAACAGGTGCAGAGAAAGGGCTACTAGGATGATCAGAAGAATGGAAAACCTACCTTTTGAGAGGAGACTCAAAGAGCTTTGCTTGTTTAGCCCAACCACAGAAGGCTGAAGGGAGATACGATTGCTCTCTATAAATACATCAGCGGGATAAATAACTCCTCTCCCTCCCTGGTATTTCAGTTAAGCACCAATGTGGACAGAAGAACAAATGGATATAAACTGGCCACCAACAAATTTAGGCTTGAAATTGGATGAAGATTTCTAACCATCAGAGGAGTGAAGTTCTAGAATAGCCTTCCTAGGGGAGCTGTAGGGGCAAAAAACCCAACTGGCTTCAAGACTGAGCTTGGTAAGTTTATGGAGGGGATGGTATGTTGAGATGCCCTACAATGGCAAATAGCCAATCTGCAACTGCTAGTAGCAAATCTCTAAAAGCTGGTGATGGGACACTAGATGGGGAGGGCTCTGAGTTACTACAGAGAATTCTTTTCCAGGTGTCTGGCTGCTGGGTCTTCCCCGCCTGTTCAGGGTCTAACTGATCACTGTATTTGGGGTTGGGAAGGAATTTCCCCTGGGTCAGATTGGCAGAGAATCCCGGGGGGGAGGGGCTTCACCTTCCTCTGCAACACAGGGCTCGGGTCACTTGCAGGTTTAAACTAGTGTACGTGGTCAATTCTCTGTAACATGAAGTCTTTAAATCATGCTTTGAGGACTTTAGTAACTCAGCCAGAGGTCATAGGTCTATTACAGGAGACGGTTGGTGAAGTTCTGTGACCTGCAATGTGTAGGAGATCAGACTTGAAGGCCAGAAGGGGCCATCATGATCATCAAGTCTATATGGAGGCTGCCTTATCCAATTTGCCAAAAACGGAGGGCCATAGCTATAGACAAATGGGTCTTACAGATTATTTATGGTAGCTATCTGATGGAGTTTCTGATGCCTCCTACCCACAAACCTCCTTCCTAGTTCCTTTTCAGGGATCACTCTGATGAGATTCTACAACAATAGATTAACTCCCTTCTCCTCAGGGGAGCCGTAGAACGGCTGCCAGGGACAGGGGCTGAGCGTGCTGGAGGGGGCAGGCGCAGCAGGAGGACACAAAGCTGTGGCTGTAGGCCCATGCCTGTGCAAAGCAGTACTTCATGCTTCATACAAGGAGGTGTGGACAGGTCACCACCCAGTTCCTTCTGAACTGCCTGCAGCTCGAGATGGAGTGATTACATGTCTGCTGTTTCTCAGCTTCTTGACTTTCTTAACATAGCGATTTATAGTTTTTCCTCTATTTGTTTAGTTATCTTATTTCTTTTTCTTTCAGTCCTCTGTTTTTGGTTCATAGAGAGTGTAACGCTTTCCTGGGGGAACCTAAAACAGTGAGCCATGGTTACACCTCTCTGCCTTAGCAAGAGAGCTTTGCTGGAGCTTAGATGGTAAGACAGTTCCCTACCGCACCAGTCTCTCCACCTCACCAGCAAAGTCCTTAAGACCCTGTTACCTGCAAAGCAAGGTTAAGACAGGCAATCAGTGAACCCCAGTTCCTGAGGGACATCTCTCTGTAGCATTCAGCCCTTCTCAGGGGGCCTTCACAGAAATTAAGTTAGCTGCCTCCCAAAGGACCGTATTTACACCACTCTGTTAGTTTAGCTGAGGTCCTACACATTAATATACAGCACTGATAGGGTTTTGTAATAAAACAGGAATAAGTTTATTAATAAACAACACAGATTTAAGTGACACCCAGTAAGAATAAAAGAGAAAAAGGTTACAAACAAAATAAAAATAACATGCTTTCTGGAGCTTAAAATTAATTTCTTTGCCTAAACCAGTTTCTCACTTACATCAAGCTATTATCATCTCCTGCCCTCCACCCAGGAGGCGCCAACATTTACAAAATCAGAGGATGATGTCCCCGTTTTCCCCTAAATTATAGATAAGCAGACTGGGAAATATAAGGGGAACAAAAAAGACAAAAGTCCATTGTCATTGCCTCAAGAGCCAGGAATACTTCTTGGGGATTCAGACTGCTGTGTCCCCGATGTGCTCACCAGGCTGTTTCCTCCACTGCTTGTTAGCTTAATTGGTTTGTTTTCCTTATATGTAAATGTAATTTCATTATCTATGGTTTACAACCCTGGACACAGACAGGTAAATCCACATTCCTTTGTCTAAGCCAGGCATGCTTGTTTGTTCACTGCCTCCAAAACATACTTTAAGAACATATTTCTAGAGTGTGTGCACACACAATTCTCTTTACACAACCCATATGTACTTCAAACAATGATATTCATGCCCAGTGGGTCACCAGGTTATATATGATACCTTACAAGTGGGTTTGTCAATTTCTTTAATTAGCTCAATCCTTCACCAGGGAATTGGGATTGGGGTGGGAAAAGAAGTGCAATCTTCCCTGAGAGAAAATCGTGTTTACAACCTTCAGGTTTCCCTAGAGAGGTGCAAAGTACCATCCAAGATCTTCCCTTTGATACGATCAACCTATTACACAAGAAGATGGATGAGTCTCTTCAGTGAAAATTGCCCTACCAATCAACAAGGCTTTGTTATCACCTGCTTGCATAGTCTGGCAAACATCTGCCACTAGTCAGCCCCCCTGTAAGCAGACAGATAAAATACTATATTCCAGCCCAGAGAATAGAGCACTCCTTATAAATATTCTGACAGCACCCTCCAATGGAGTAGCTATAGTGAAAGATGTTCCCATAACAGAAATTTGTAGGACCGCAACTTGGTCTTCTATTCATACCTTTGCCATGCATTATATCGTCTTACCTGCTTGCCAGGATGATGCTACCTTTGGTGTCACAGTCCTTCGAAACCATCTTGGACTTGCCTCCTCAGCATCCACCTCCTTGTTCTGTTTGTGGTTGGGAATCTCCTATGGTAGAGCGCCCATAGTGGCAGATGCTTGAAGAAGTAAAGGTAACCTTACAGCAACTTGAGTTCTTTGAGCTGTTTTGCCCCGCTAGGTGCACTCTAGCCAGAGGTGTCACTTGGGATATCAAGGGTAAAGTCTAATTGTTGGCATCTGAAGGACATAAATCCACACCGTGTAGAGGTCAAAGCATAGGGGTTTATTACACACAGCGCTGGCGGAGTGTCACCTGGCTTATTAGGCTCGGAGCCACTGTCAATCAATTGATTACAATAGAATATATAGATTTTCCATGGGCGGGGGAAGGTGACGGGGTAGGCAGTTTCACACCCTGGGATAGGTTTTGCAGCAAGACAAGATAGCACAATAGCCAATGGTTAAAAGGTTACACAATGTCTCCACCCATGGTCTCAAGTTAGCAAGTTAACATTGATTAATACTTTGATAAAATGATATTAGTATAAAATATATATGTTGAATTCTGATTTGGGGTCCATAGGAACGGAGCAACTCCTTTGATTGTCCGACAGGTACATGTCTAGGGGATAAAGCAAAGAAACAGTGAAAGCATATGGAAATAGAGATTGTCTCCTTTATGTTTTAAGGCAGGGCATTGGTCCCTTGGAAGGGAGGTGGAAGGATGCCATATCATTATAGTGACATGTGCCAATATTTCATAAACTCAAGGTTGAATCTGTGGGAAGACTGTTTTTCCTTCAGGAGAAACATAATAGGAACAGGGATCCTTTGATCAATTTGAAACATTGGATGAAACATAATTATTCAGTTATTGCCTCAACATCTGGCATTTCTACTGACCAAGCATATCTTTGCAAAGGCAATGTCATCTTGTTTATTCTGCTTTTTCTTAGCTAATCACTATTAGCTAGGCCTCTGATCTCCAGACCAAACTCTGGACTTTGGGTCTGAGAAAGAGCTGGCACAATCCATATACCAGGTTGTTATATAACATGCACATGGATTTTAACCCTTCAGCATCCTTTCATCTACGAGAGATGGTGGGAATTGCAGCCTATGATGTAGATGGTTTGCAATGTCTCATGTGACTGAATAGTCCAATGATTCCCCAAATGTTATCATATTGTGTCAGCTGTGTGAAATAACTAGAATCAGGGGCTGATATGGAGGGAGCAGGAGGTAGAGTTTAGGGGCTGGGTAGCTAGAGGTGTGCAGTGGGGTTGAGCAGTTTGGGGGGAAGAGACACTACCACTGAGGTGAGACAGCAGTAGGGCAACTGTTGAGGAGCTGGCTGGGTCAAGGGGGCCTGGGGAAGGGCCTTACTGGATCCAATCCTAAAACATGAAGTTGAATTGGTGGGTGGGACTGGCACTTTTCTGCATCATCCACCCTACTATGCACAGGTGCCCCCACGGAGCCAGGCTGGACCCTTTGTTCCAGCAGATACCTGGTATTGAGTCAACCTGGCCCCACCCCATTCTGCCTCACGAGTTACTAAGAGATGGTGACAGAGTTCAGGCTCCTGTGTGGGGCCTGTGCAGGCTCTGCAGTAAAAAAAGGCCTGGCAGGGGCAATGCTGTTCCCAGGCTACCACCCCCCTGGAGCCAGCACCTACACAGCCAGTTCCTCAGCATCACTCCTCCCACACAGCCAGCTCCACATCCTAAATTGGCATCTCCCCTACAGGCAGCATGTGGGGAGCCCCACCCATGAGGCAGTGCTGCCCCTGCCAGCTGGCACCACTAACACCCTGAGCTCCTCTGTTGCTGCACTTTCTTTATGGGCAGGGGGAGATCTGCCAGTTTGGCAACACTCCACCTCTGAGGCTGGAGTAGCACTACTAGCCAGGGGACACATGTTACTGAATGTGGTGGGAGTGAGGTGAGAGGGCTAAGGGCTTTGCCCCTCTCTGTCTCCCACCTCCTCCTTGGGGTACCCCTGGCTTTACCTCCTGTCCTCCTTCCCCTGGGCTCTGGAGGCTCTGCTTTGCAGTCAGGGAGGAATGGAGTGGAGGTGTGTCCGGGCCTCCTTATATGCCCTTTTTGGAGACATGGGATGCCGCTCTGTGCAGGCCTGCAGATGCCGCTTTGCCCATGGGCGTGTCTGTCCTCCGGCCCGGCATCCCTAGGCCCAAACCGTCTGGAAGAACTCAAGTTAGCGTGAGGTGAGGAGTAACCTCTCCTTGCTGCCACAGGGCGAAGAGCCCCAAACAGGGAAGGGCAAAGAAGCAGGTGAGGAGGAAGAGACCAACCCGGCTGGGAGCAGAGGGGTGAAGAAGGTGGGAAGAGAGGAGCTGCCCTGACACCGGGCTGGAATCATGCCCTGGAGAATGCCAGGCGGGCTCCCTAATCACTGAACTGCCCCCTTGGCTCCTCTTTATCTGGCCCCAGTTGCGGGCTTCCACCTCTGGCTGCAGAGGCACTAGAGCGGGTCTCAGCCGCTGCAAGGCCCGGCCTCGCCTTCGAGTCTCCCCGCAGGCAGCACAGACGCGGCGGCGGCGCAGCCACAGCCGAGGCGCTGGCTCAGCCCCGCCGCGAGACAACTGCCCAGCGCCCCTGTACCCGGGCTCCGCGCGGCCCCGCGCGTACGCACTAGGGACCATCTCGGGGGCGCGCGCGCGCGCGCGCCTCTCGGTCCGAGCACTGGAATGGGTGGAGAAGTCTCGTGAGGAGCGCGCGCCCCTGAGAGGCGCTTGCAGGGTCTGAGGCTGCGGCAGGGGGACTTTGGCTGGGGGCGGCGCCCAGGCTCACCTCACCCCACCCCCGCCTGCAGGGCGCGGACCGGCCAGTGGCCGGCCGGCTGTGCCCTGCACAGGCCTGGGACAAGTGCTGAGCCGGCCCGCTGCCCCCAGGGTGGGGAGTAGAAAAATGCAGCGAGTGATCTGCGTTAACCAGTAACAGAGTCAGGGGCTATAAGTGCTTAGTCCTCGCTGAGGCTGCAGCCAGCGCCGGAGCAAAGAAACCCACCCAGTTCTTGTGTCTTCCTCCGAAGCAGGTACCGGGAGGGGTCTGGAAAGGGGCCGATCCCTAGCCCAGGGCTCCTTCAGACGGGGGGTTTGAGTGCAGCAGGCAGCGTGCTTGGCCAAGGCAGAGCGACTGCATTCGTGTGCGTGTTTCCCCCAAGGGACTTCTTCATTTTAACGGGCTGTTGTTTCGCGGGACCGGGGTTAACATGCGAGCCGTGAGTGGAAGTTAATCTTACAAGTGCATCAGATGCTGGGCGTGTAGTAAATGGAAAGGTGAACGGGGAAGCCAGCCGTGTGCTGCCGGGATGCGGTGACTGTTTGCAGTGCTTTGCCCAGCAGTGAGTTGGAAAGGTATTAAATGTGGCATTCAGAGTTAGGACATAAAACGTTGCCTCTCTGAAACATGTTTGAAACTTAGTATTTTCCTTTGCCAGCTGCAGCTTCTCTCTTGTCTGATTTGCCTTTGCAACTTTTGAGACCTTGAGACATGAAAGACTTATCTTATGCAAATATTGTACTACAGGTTCTCCTGCTGTGGCTGAGATATAATGTCAAAAGATAAACATTTATGTCTAAACTTTTACATAGCTATGTAGAGAAAATGAGCCAGCTGGTCTCACGATCTCTGGTAATGGCTTAAATGCCAGAAATACGGTGTTCACTCCGGAATCTTTGTTTTTTGAATTCATGAAAGATATAACCCACTTTGATATGAAGCAAAACGACTCCATGGCTACTTTCAACAAGCCAGCTGCTGCTGTTTGTTTATTTATGTAGGCACCACGTATAGTACCTAACATATTTACATAAGAGTGGTTTTTGCCATGAGGGGGAGAAGAGTTGCCGTGAATTGTGTACAATTAGATGAACAAAGGAAAAATTCATGCCCATAAATAAATTCCGAAGTTACTGTATTGCACAGATGTTCTGTATATATGTATAGGTGCCACAAGTACTCCTGTTCTTTTTGTATATATATAGAAATCTGATCCTGCAAACACTTGCATGTGTGCTTATTACTAGTTATATTAGTAGTATCAGTAATCCTGAAAATACAATACATCAAGTGTGTAGGTGACCAGTGGGCTTTAGAGGACTAAAGTTCATATTAAACATCATGAACTCCTTGGGGCCTGACTACGCTATCAAGTGTAAACTTAAAAAAGAAAAGAAAACCCCATGGGGGGAAAAGTAAAATCAAAGCACGGTATATGAGTAACTCAGACTTAAAGGCCTAAATTGTCCAAAATGAAAACTTTTCAATTGTGTAGGAAGAACATAATAATGGAGTCCTCAGCCGAGTCAGTCATTTAGGCTTTTACCATGCTTCTGAATCTGTCTTAGGTACTCATTGACAGTCTGTACTCCTACGTTCACCCCTTTTACAAGACTATGTTAAATTTTGTTCAGAGCATACCATGTAAGGTATCATTTGAAAACTCATGATTTGCTGATAGTTGTCCTGGTGAAAATGTGTGTGGCAACATTGTATGTAAAGATATAAGATTCCACTGTAGGATGTTATCAAAGACATGTTCTGGAGAGCAGTCACACAAATAAGTTCCTCATAGGCAAAAGGCTAGCCAACACCTCAGCCAGGTGTCAGTGAAATCAAATGGACCATCACCTGATTAAGTGGCTACTCTTTTGGCAGGGTGTGACAAAAATCTACATTTTGACAATGAAGCAGTTTAAGGTTTCTGGACACACAGGCTTTCTGTCTCCGGAACATCAGCTGGAGATTCTTGTGCAGGAGAAAGGGCTATAAGAGGAGAGGGCAGATGCCCCCAAATCATTTCTCTCCCTTGTTTTCTACCCATATCATCATCAACCCCCTGCAGAAGAAAAGAAGCAACATTGGACTGGTGGAGAGATCCTGACTAAAAGAGTTTCAGCCAGTAAGACCACTGGAACATCTAGGACAGAGGTGGACAAACTAGGGCCCGCGGGCCACATCTGGCCCGCTGGACCGTTCTGCCCGGCCCCTGAGCTCCTGCCCGGGGAGGCTCGCCCCCAGCCCCTCCCCCGCTGTCCTCCCTCCCCCGCAGCCTCAGCTCACTGCCTGGGCGGCGGGGCTGTGAGCTCCTGGGGCAGCGCAGCTGCAGAGCCTGGCCTGACGCAGTGCTCTGTGCTGCATGGGGCGCAGCTGCCTCTCCTGGTGCAGCCCTGCTACGGAGCAGGGGAGGGTGGTTGGATAGAGGGCAGGGGGTTTTGGGGGTGGTCAGGGGCCGGGGGTGTGGATGGGGTGGGAGTGGTCAGGGGGCGGGGAACAGGGGGGTTGAATGGGAGCGGGGTTTCCAGGGGTGGTTAGGGAGAGGGGGTGGTTGGATGGGGCAGGGGTGCTGGGGTGGGGGTGGCAGTCAGGAATGAGAGGAGGGGTTGGATGGGGCAGCAGGGGGCAGTCAG
>NW_020664376.1:3291538-3353268 GCF_002925995.2 Terrapene triunguis
TTTTTTTCTTTGGATTGATAAAATATGCCTTTCCATAAAGCTCAGACTCATGTGCATAAAGAAATTAGAAGTGCATAAATACTGAATAATTCCATGTCATTTAGTGTTAGGGGAAGAAAGAATATTCACTACAATTCATGCCCACGCTCCTTTGGAGAAAAGGAGTGGGCTTTGCAGTGTATCTTGAAGACCAGTAAACTCATGATTGACTGGGCCCAGTCCTAAGCATTATTTTTTTTCTGTTTTGTTTTGTTTAATAATTAAGTTTTTGCTATTTGGTTACATATAGTTGTTCCTGTCTTTTGAATTTTGTAGTACCAGTTGTAATCCATTTTCCTTGGCCATCTATTTAGACCATAAATGGTATCCACATAGGTTCTGATCCTGCACCATTAAATTGCAAGATCTAATAAACTTTACATTCATTCCAAAAAGCCACTAGCATTCATTATTGTGAAAACAAGGTAATATACTTGTGAACATCATGCATAAAACTTAGATCATCTAACCTGTCTAGTATGAATGAAAACATACTTGAATAGATAATTTAAAATTCTAAGTAATAGGATTTCCTTTTTGTACAATTTTTTATTAATCATGAATCTGTATTGTAAGAAAGTGATTCCAGTTCATAAAAGTTTGGTTAACTTAGTCTGTCCATCAGCAGTAAATTGAGATACCTGTAAATTTAGTAGTTACTTAATTTAAACTTGAAGGTAGTAGTGTCTTCCTTCTGGTTTGAGGACTGGACAAAAGGCAGTAATTGGCATCTTACAGGTTATAGAGTTCTCCTTTGCTGACACTTCTAATTCTTTTATACTAGTATAGCGTTCCTTGGTACTGTATATGCTTGTTGGTCATGTTGGATATTTTTTCCATATACTTTCCTAGCAGAGAGTGATTAGAATGTGTGCATCTATGCTTCTGTTTCCACATCTCTGCCAGCCCAGTCGTATGCCTGAGTCCCATGCATTTCATTTATACTGTGAAGTAATTTGTGCAAAATGTTATATTGCATTTCTCTTACATCCTATAAAAAGACCTTTTGGTCATTAGTTTCTATACTTCTTCCCAGTTCTTGTCCGATATTTATCCCAACTTTTACTGGCTATAACCTGTTAAGGTTATTCTTCCTTACTTTGTTTCTAGATAGTAGGCTTTTATAGAAACAAGATCTTTCTACTAAAATTTTCTTTTCTGTTTTTGTTAATTCCTTGTTAATTACCTGTAATTGTACCTAATAGGTCAGTTGAGCGTAAAATAACCAGGGATCATTTTGCTAATTCTCTGCTCTACTTAAATCCCTGGAAAGCTCTGCCACCTACTAATTTTATTTTATTTTACTTTTTTTACAATATATACTAAACTCCATTAATATTTTCTGTGTTCTAATGGTACAATATCTAATGGAGAGAATGAAGCTTAGATTTCTATGTACAGCAGTTATCTTAGTTACTTTATATTCAGTTTTTGCATCTTGAGTAACAACTTAATTGTCTGCCCTCTATAACACTGATAGAGAGATATGCACAGCTGTTTGCTCCCCCAGGTATTAATCACTTACTCTGGGTTAAATAATAAACAAAAGTGATTTTATTAAGTATAAAAAGTAGGATTTAAGTGGTTCCAAGTAATAACAGACAGACCAAAGTAAGTTACCAAGCAAAATGAAACAAAACACACGAGTCTAAGCCTAATACATTAAGAAACTGAATACAGGTAAATCTCACCCTCAGAGATGTTCCAATAAGCTTCTTTCACAGACTAGACTCCTTCCTAGTCTGGGCCCAATCCTTTCCCCTGGTACAGCCCTTGTTAGTTCCAGCAGACATATTAGGTGAAAAGCAGGGGTGTTCTCATGACTGGGACCGAGTTTGTTCTGTTCCAGCCCCTTTTATATCTTTGGCACAAGGTGGGAATCCTTTGTCTCTCTCTGGGTTCCCACCCCTCCTTCTAAATGGAAAAGCACCAGGTTAAAGATGGATTCCAGTATCATGTGACATGTTCACATGTCCTGTGAGCCCCCCTCCTTTCTTTCAGGACTGGCCCGCATGTATGCAGTGGAGGCTTGCAGGTAAACTGAGGCATCGTAGTCAGTGGGAGCCATCAAGAGTCTAAACCACCATTAATGCACCACACTTTGCATAATTACAATAGGATCTGAGTTATATTTCATATTCCTAATTTCAGATACAAGAATGATACATTCATACAAATAGGACAAACACACTCAGTAGATTATAAGCTTTGTAATGATACCTTACAAGAGACCTTTTGCATGAAGCATATTACAGTTACATTATATTCACACTCATTAGCATATTTCCATAAAATATATGGAGTGCAACATCACAATAGCAACTCCTTTTTATACATCTAGTCATTTTTCCACTTCAAGTATTTTTACAGGAACTCTATGGTTATTATCTCTGACTCTTTATTAGAACCCTAACAGCCTTAAGATCTCTAAGCCTGACCTATTTTTAAAAACATCTTAGTTACAGTTAGTGGAGTTTAGCTGTAAGCTCCACGTTGTCCTGGAGATCATGTCAGTTGAATAGCCTAATGAGGTGAGAATCCCTTTTGCTGTCTTAGTTTTTCTAAAGTTTTTTGAGAGCTTTTTTTGTGCTGCAGGCCCGTTTTGGCTTCTGTCTGTGTTCCACATTTCTCTTTATGTAAGTAGCTCATTCTTTTCCCCAGCTTCCTAGGGTAGGCTTGTGACACAATTTCTCCAGTTGTCTTTAATCTGTGTTTGTAGCCATTTCAGGCCATGTGAACACAAGTTGCAGTTTTATAATAACGAAGTGTTCTCTTTTGTAAAATTAAATTGGAGCAGTGAGTTTAGGCTTACTTACAGCTTAAACTGTCATCCCGTGTCACGATTAAGGCTACGTTTCAGTCTTGGGTATTTTTAGTAAAAGTCATGGACAGGTCACGGGCAGTGAACAAAAATTCCCAGCCCCGGCGTGACCTGTCCATGACTTGTACTATATACCCCTGACTAAATCTTGGGCGCTCTGGGGCAGAGAGCGGCCTGGGGGCGCTGCGGGAGCTCTGGGGTAGGGGGCATAATATGGAGTAATATGGGCAAAAAATCATGTTAAGTTTAGTTAAATATAGTAACAGTATTTGGATGTTCTCACACACAGTTAGCTTCCAACTTATTACAGAAATAGTTCTTAAAATGAGCATCTGAATTGCCTTGCCTTCTCATTTTGTGTATCTATTTTTATGTACTGTATTATGTTTACCTATCTAAACATGCCCATCAGTTTAGTAACAACTAGCTGTAGAATGTAAATGAAAACTCAGTACATATCTTACCTTGCACATTTATTTTTTTAATTATTATTCTGGTAAACTCAGTTTCACACTACTGTAAACATGGTGGATTGAGTTAAATCAAAGCAATTTAAATCACGATTTTAACCCTGATTTAAAATCAACAACCGGGAAATCTTATTTAAATAATCGATTTTAATCTTGTTTTGCATTTATACTCTTTAGCTATGTTCCTAAAGAAAGGATGATTCTCAGTGGTTGATATAATTTGGTACTTTTTGCCAATCAGTAGGATACACTATATATGCGCACACATTATTTAAGCATTTATATAGCTTAACATGCATTTATTCAGAGTCTTAATTTTTACCTTTTTTTATTGTTAAAAAATGATGAATGGCTCATTTCTTATTTACTTAGATTTTTTTTAACTGATGATTTGTGTCAAGCTGTATTTGTATAGAAATTGGAATTCAGTTAAGTGCACAAAAACAGCGTTTTTAAATGTTTTTAGTTAAATAAAACTACCTTACATGTACTGGATACTTACATAAAAAAATAAGTTTATCGAAACATGTTTTGCATTTAAAACTAGCTCATTATATTAAAGAAAGGAAGTATTATCTGTAGTTATTGAGTTCAAGTGACTGTTTTTGGTCACCACGTTCTTCCAAGATTTTAGAATTAGTAGATTTCATTCTTTCACACCTGATTTTTATTCATAGATTGGAAGAGGAAAACAAGCATTCTTGCTTTTTCAAGAAAATTTCAATTCCCGGTCGGTTTCTCAACTTTGACTGAGCGAGTCATTGAGCTGAACTAGTTGAATAAATTTGAAATTAAGAAAATATTCTCTGTGCACCTGCAAAAGAGGCTACTGCTCTCAAAAGCTGGTTTAGCACTTCAGTGAACTCTAGTTCCAGGTGCTCTGTCAGCCACTTTCACTAGTTCAGTGGTTTGACTTTCTTTTAAAACTTTAGCAGAGAATATATACTTCTTGAATATTATCTTTTTATAATTAATTTACGTGATTTTAGTAGATTATAGTTTGTTATAATTTTAAACAGGTTTATTTTTAAAAGAAATCTTTTTAATTGAAATAAAAAGAGAATTTTAAAAAATTGATTTTTATGCATCCTGATTGTTTATTTATAGCACAGGGATTGGCAATGTTTGGCACGTGGCCCGCCAGGGTAAGCCCCTTGGCGGGCCAGGCCGGTTTGTTTACCCGCCGCATCCACAGGTTCGGCCAATCACGGCTCCCATTGGTCGCGGTTCGCCGCTCCAGGCCAATGGGGGCTGCGGGAAGCGGCGCGGGCTGAGGGATGTGCTGTCCTCCACTTTCCGCCACCCCCATTGGCCTGGAGCAGCGAACCGTGGCCAGTGGGAGCCGCGATCAGCCGAACCTGCGAACGCGGCAGGTAAACAAACTGGCCCGGCCCGCCAGGGGGCTTACCCTGGCGGGCCATGTGCCAAACTTTGCCAATCCCTGTTATAGCATATCTGATCAACTCTTCGTTTTCCATATAAGCTTTTTGTTCTGTGCCTAGCACAATGGGGTCCTGTTCAGGACTGGGGCTTCTAGGGTCTACTGCAATATAAATAAACAATAATAACAATATTATTAGCAGTATTGCAGTAGCCCCCAAAGGCCCTGCTAGTTTATCGTTACCGTAGATTCTTAGCACTACAATCTGTAATGCATTTATTTTCACAACACCCTGGTGAGATAAGTACTATTATCCCCATTGTACGGCACCGTACAGAACTGAGGCACAGAGAGAGGGGATGACTTGCTCAGGGTCACACAGGAAGTCTGTGCCAAGGCAGGGAGTTGAACCCAGGTTACTCAAGACCGAGGCTAGTGCCCTAACCATTGAATTATCCTTCCTTGCTAGGTACTTCTATATCTATACAGGACAATATGATGCCTTCCCCAAGGAGCTTGCAGTCTATAAATTAATTCAATATATAATTTGAATACTTTTGTGTGTGCAATATTAGTTCATAGTTCTCACTAATGGAATTCCATAAGTGTGCACAAGCATGTACATACAATACAAGCTTCTTGTGTGTTGTGATAAATGCTACTTGGCTTGTGAATGATAGATGGACCATGTCATCCAGGAAAGCCCAGATTAATTAAAGTGAGATTAATTATCAATTATTATTCGTGCTTGTTCTTGAGCAGTACTTGGCCAAAAACATTACAAATAGAAAAATAGCATCTGGATATGAATGAAATATTTGTTAACCTTGGTTATGAATGTGATGAGCAATCATATGTTGGTTACAGGTGGCTGATTGCTTTTATCTACAGTTATAGTATTTTACTTCTCCCCTCACCCCCGTTTTCTTATGTTGTCTCTAGATGCTCCTGTTAGCAGCGTAGCCCTTCGGAAATCTGGGGATTATGTTGTTACCCTAGGAACCAGGTTTGCTGCTTTAAAATGGAAAGACCAGTCAGTAACCACCTTTGTTCACGTTGACAAGGATAAACCAAACAACAGATTCAATGATGGGAAAGTGGACCCTGCAGGGAGGTTTTTTGCAGGTATGCTGGACATAGTTCCCAGTCCTCTTCAGTAATTTTTTCTTAAGATTTTAGGGACAATTTGTAAAGAACCCTGGCAGATGCACGAAGTGTCTGTTCAAGTCGTGGTAGTCTTACTTCCAAACCACACCAAATCTAATTCTAAAATGCAATGTTGATTTAATCCACTTTTAAAAATGTATCACCCCAGAGCACTATTCTATTAGTTTTTTTTTTTTTTAAGGGAAGTTCTTATTTAGAACTTGCTTAGTATAAAAATTATTTTCTTGTCTCAGATGTTGGCATGCATGACTTGTTTTGAATGCACTTGGAAAATACCAATGCAAATATGTTTACAGTGGAAAACTTGCCATGCCAAGTTATTGTTTGTTTCCCATACACAGAATATAGATATTTGTAAAAACAATGTAAGCATACAGCAAAGTGTTTTCAAAACAGGGAGAATGTGTCTGAAGTTAAACCTTGAAATTTCAAATGTATATTAATTTTCTCTTACCGAACAACCCCAAAATTATCTCTATATTTGTGGCATAACTTGTCATTTAAGATTTTGAGACGTCTGTAGCCCTGATTCTAAAGTTAGTGCAATTTTTTCCTATGTTTGTGGGTTTTTCGGGGGGAAGGGCATTAAATTGTGATGACCATCTTAATGTTTGAAAACACTAGATAATTAACAATGCTAGCACGATTGCCTTCAACTCCTTTGCAACCGCAATTAAAAAAAAAAACTTTAATTTTATTTGTCATCTTCTGTTAAATGCACACAATCAAATTTGCCTTCTCCCTTTTGGTTTTAACTAAATCTCTTTTTTGAATGTTTTAAGGAGAAAACCTAGTCAAAGTTAGAGGGAAGTTTTATGTCAGAGGCAGTCATCGCCACTGTATAAGGCAGGGGTTGGCAACGTTTGGCACGCGGCTCGCCAGGGTAAGCACCCTAGCGGGCCGGGCCAGTTTATTTACCTGCTGACGCGGCAGGTTCGGCCGATCGTGGCCCCCACTGGCCGCGGTTCGCCGTCCCGGGCCAATGGGGGCGGCGGGAAGCGGTCCGGGCGAGCGATGTGGTATAAGGAGTGCATTTGATTTCTGTGGAGCTGTGCTTTCTAATGAATGACCCTCTCATTCTTGTAGGTACCATGGCTGAGGAGATTCGACCTGCTGTGCTAGAGAGACACCAAGGTGCTCTGTATACACTCTTCCCTGATCATTCTGTAGTGAAGCACTTTGATCAGGTGGACATCTCTAATGGCTTGGATTGGTCACTGGATCACAAGACTTTCTTTTACATTGATAGCCTGTCCTACTCTGTGGATGCCTTTGATTATGACCTGCAAACAGGAAAAATTTGTATGAATTCTTTTCTTATGCTAAAATATTTTAAAGTTACTTTCTGTGCAGTTTTTTCTTTCAACTATTAAGCAAAAAATCAATTGTGACCCAGACCCTACTTACGCCGGTGGTCCTAGAACATTATTTTTTGAGTTAGTTTAAATGTGGTTTGGTTTCATCCATGCTGGACATCAAAACTCTGTTTAAAACAAGTTAGCAGAAACCGGGTTAAAAAAACAGCTCATCTAAGAAGGTTCCCAGCTCAGAGTAATTAGATGGGTTGGTTCACATTAGGACATTATTGAATTATATATCGGGGTTCAAATAATTGACCTGGAATAATTGTTAAAATTCATTTTATCCATTGCAATCTATGCTGAGCCTGTAAATTGTACATTTATTGATTATACACTCACAATTCACTTCTAATGTTCCTGTGTTATCAAGTGTGAAGCATTTTTGCCTCATTATACTCCAGTGGCTATGCTGTCTGTTATTATGAAACAGTAGGTGAATTAGCAGAGAAGTTTGTAGTGCATCTTTTCAAAGTATAAAACGTGCTACGCTTTTATAGTGTGTACATTCATATTGTTTTAAAATGGAAATCCCTAACTGAAGAAGATCCTAGAGAGTCAACCAACCGCTGAAAAGTAGTAACTCAAACATCATCTTCCCCCATTTATGGGGAAAAAAACAACAACAACAAAAATCCAACACCACAACCTTAAGGTCTTTTCACAGGCATGGGTAAATGGAAAAACTCCACCAACTTGGACTCTAACAATTTGATTTAAAGTGACATGAGCCATAATAATTCGGTTTAAAGGGACGCCATCAGTTGGAAATCTGGTCAGTTTTAAAATTGAGTTTAAAGTAGTTTTAGGTACGATGTCTGCCCCAAGTCCCATTGCCATATTGGAGGTTTACAATCACATTTTTCTATTTTAGAAAGCCCCACGCAGGAAAAGGAAACCTATGAACAAACTGACTCTGACAGTCAATTGTCAAAACGCAGAATAAACAAACTAGAACAGTTGGATTTTCTTTTGTTAATATCTTGTAATAATAGTGGGTGGTTAAATATTCATATAAAGTGCAATTTTTTTTAAAATTGACAGTGTCTCTTTGAGTTCATGGTTTTCCCAACTTTGTTAATTTATATATTTTGAATGTCAGCTTTGTGTTGGAACAATTGGTGGTGTGTTCTGGGAATCTCTTTCTTGAGATGTCTCCAGTTCTCAGTTTGATTGAAAAAATCCATTTATGAAATGGCCCAGACAGCTTATAAAATATTGTACAGATGGAAAAGAGTCAAATTTGGAATACACAAATTATTAATTCCTATAATATATTCAATAGTTCCCTAATTTATAGTTAGGGAAAAAAATATGGTTGACACATCAGAAGAGAGCACCAAAAATAATTGTTGTGTTTTTGACAGTCAGACTGACTTGCAGGCTGTCAAGCTGAATAATAACCATCTGCAGAAACAAACTGATCTTATATACTCTGTCATCTGCAAGAGTGCAGGGAGCTGGATTCAGTGCAGCATTAGAAAATCATCCTTCTTAGCTATTTCTAGGAGTATGACTTAGGAAAATGTTAACTCACAATAACTTAATATCTCACTTAGTGTACGATGCCCGTTGATTTCCTTTTGCAGCCAATCGCAGGAGTATATACAAGCTAGAAAAGGAAGAAAGCATCCCTGATGGAATGTGTATTGATACAGAAGGCAAACTCTGGGTAGCCTGTTATGATGGAGGGAGAGTGATCCGTCTAGACCCTGAGACAGGTAAGTCCTCACAGAGGATGAACTGAAATTTTGCATAAAATAAGCTAAGGGGTAGTTGGATAATGTGCTTTTCTGGAAGTGTGTTTGTGCTCATCTACTGTGGATGAACAGCTCTTATGTTAAATGCTCATTCCAACATGAATTTTGTAAATATATTTACATCTTCTTTGATAATGGCTACAAAAAATGATGTGGGATGATTTAAGAGGAAGAACTTTAAATGAAAAGTTTAGTCTTGTCATGGATATGTAATCTTTGTGATCAGCATGCTAGCTTCTGCTAAACATATAAAAATGTGTATCCACTGAAGAGTTCTGATAGCAACCAAACTTGATGGGTTTGAGATGGGTTTTACATATTCATTAAGTAATAGAAGCTGCTCAAGTATTTTTCCAGCTTGGCCATTAGATGGTAGTGTAGCTGAACTGTTTCTATAATTCCCTACATTTGTTGGCCTTTGGTTGATTATTACATTTGTTTGAATTTTCAGTCTTTACTATACAGTAACTCCTCGCTTAACGTTGTAGTTACGTTCCTGAAAAATGCTACTTTAAGGGAAACGATGTTAAGCGAATCCAATTTCCCCATAAGAATTAATGTAAATGGGGGGGTTAAGTTCCAGGGAAATTTTTTTCGCCAGACAAAAGATGACTGTTTTGGTTTTTTTTGATCTCTCTCTCTCTATATATATAATGTGTGTATTTTTATGTGTACACACACACACACACACACACACACACACACACACACACACACAGTATAAGTTTTAAACAATTTAATGCTGTACACAGCAATGATGATTGTGAAGCTTGGTTGAGGTGGTGAAATCAGAGGGTGGAAGTGGGTGGGATATTTCCGTGGCAATGCCTTGCTGCTAAATGATGAACTAGCACTTGGCTGAGCCCTCAAGGGTTAACACCTTGTTGTTAATGTAGCCTCACACTCTACAAGGCAGCACAAATGGAGGGAGGGGAGACAGCATGGCAGAGAATTATAGAATATTAGGGTTGAAAGAGACCTCAAGAGGTCATCCAGTCCAATCCCCTGCTCAAAGCAGGACCAACACCAACTAAATCATCCCAGCCAAGGCTTTGTCAAGCCGGGCCTTAAAAACCTCTAAGGATAGAGATTCCACCACCTCACTAGGTAACCCATTCCAGTGCTTCACCACCCTCCTAGTGAAATAGTGTTTCCTAATATCTAACCTAGACCTCCCCCACTGCAACTTGAGACCATTGCTTCTTGTTCTGTCATCTGCCACCACTGAGAACAGCGGAGCTCCATTCTCTCTGGAACCCCCCTTCAGGTAATTGAAGGCTGCTATCAAATCCCCCCTCACTCTTCTCTTCTGCAGACTAAATAACCCCAGTTCCCTCAGCCTCTCCTCGTAAGTCATGTGCCCCATCCCCCTAATCATTTACATTGCCCTCCACTGGACTCTCTCCAATTTGTCCACATCCCTTCTGTAGTGGGGGGACCAAAACTGGATGCAGTACTCCAGGTGTGGCCTCACCAGTGCCGAATAGAGGGGAATAATCACTTTGCCCGATCTGCTGGCAATGCTCCTACTAATACAGCCCAATATACCATTGGCCTTCTTGGCGACAAGGGCACACTGCTGACTCATATCCAGTTTTTCATCCACTGTAATCCCCAGGTCCTTTTCTCCAGAACTGCTGCTTAGCCAGTCAGTCCCTAGTCTGTAACAGTGCATGGGATTCTTCCTTCCTAAGTGCAGAACTCTGCACTTGTCCTTGTTGAACTTCATCAGATTTCTTTTGGCCCAATCCTCCAATTTGTCTAGGTCACTCTGGACCCTATCCCTACCCTCCATCGTATCTGCCTCTCTCCCCAGCTTAGTGTCATCTGCGAATTTGCTGAGGGTGCAATTAATCCCATCATCCAGATCATCGTTAATAAAGATGTTGAACAAAACCGGCCCCCGGACTGACCCCTGGGACACTCCACTTGATACCGGCTGCCAACTAGACATGGAGCCGTTGATCACTACCCGTTGAGCCCGACAATCTAGCCAGCTTTCTATCCACCTTATAGTCCATTCATCCAATCCATACTTTTTTAACTTGTTGGTAAGAATAATGTGGGAGACCGTATCAAAAGCTTTGCTAAAGTCTAGATATATCACATCCACCGCTTTCCCCATATCCACAGAGCCAGTTATCTCATCATAGAAGGCAATCAGGTTGGTCAGGCATGACTTGCCCTTGGTGAGTCCATGTTGACTGTTCCTGATCACTTTCCTCTCCTCCAAGTGCTTCAAAATGGATTCCTTGAGGACCTGCTCCATGATTTTGCTGGGGACCGAAGTGACGCTGACTGGTCTGTAGTTCCCCGGGTTCTCTTTTTTCCCTTTTTTAAATATGGGCACTATATTTGCCTTTTTCCAATCATCTGGGACCTCCCCCGATCGCCACGAATTTTCAAAGATAATGGCCAGTGGCTCTGCAATCACATCAGCCAACTTCCTCAGCACCCTTGGATGCATTAAATCTGGACCCATGGACTTGTGCACGTCCAGCTTTTCTAAATAGTCTTTAACCTGTTCTTTCACCACTGAGGGCTTTAAATGAGCATGTTCTCGAATTGATCAACAACGTTAACCGGGATGACTTTAAGTGAGGAGTTAACATATTGGTAAATGGTCTGGAAGAAGGGGTAAGCAGTGAAGTAACAAAAATGACTGATGACACAAATTTATTTAGATAGTGCCCCATTTTGACACATGTACAAAGGTTATCTATGTTCCACTCACTTTTATTGTTTAAATTATTTATACCATAAATATAGAATCATGGAACGGAGGTTATAAAGTTCTTTAAAGAGTCCCACAGCATTTTAACTTTCCAGCATGAATAATTCGTATGTGCACACTCAGGTATTTGCCTCCCTCATTTTGAATCTTTGTCACATCTAACTTCCCACATTTGGGACTTGGTATGAGAGGTATGATTAAGTTAAGTCAAGCTCAGAAAAGACTGTAAGGAACTACAGAGAGACCTAACAAAGCTAAGTGAACAGGCAGCAGGAAGGCCTATGAAATTCTATTTTGACAGAGACAAGGTAGTACGTATTTTAAAGGAATATTTTAATTGCACAATTTGTCTATACATATTGCTTGATTCTAAATTAACTGACTACTTAGGAAGAAGACCTGAGCATTATTGTGGACAGCTCCATGAAAACCTCTCTGTCTAATGCACAATAGCTGTCAAAAATGCAAACAGAATGTGAATGCACAGGAAATAGAATAGAAAATAGTACTGAAAATGTTAATAAAAATCATTGGCACACACGTGAAATACTGTATTCTCTTCTGTTAAAAATAGCAGAAGTAAAAACCATTCAGTGATGGGTGATGAAGACAATTAAAAGTAATGAAGAGATTGAAAAGTTTGGGGTTGTTTACTGAAGGGATGAATAAGAGGGGTCATGGTAGAGGTGTACAAAACAATGACTGGTATAGAAAAAGTAAGTTGGCTGCTCCTATTTACCCTTTCTTATAACACAAGTACAAGGGATTTTCAATGAAAATGGAAAGTAACATATTGAAAGCTGAGAAAAGCTACCTAAACACAACCTGTAGAACTCACTGGCATGAGATAGAATTGAGTCCAAGAGCAGAATGTATTAAACATTTATATAGATAAGGAGAATAAACCCTCACATGTAAGAGCATAAGGAAAGCACTAACTGATGGGTTTTAGGAAGAAACTTCTCCTTTTGGTAGGTTATTCCACAATTATCCATTATAGTGTTTCTTGCACTTTCTTCTGAAGTATCCGGTGCTGTGCATTGCTGGAGGTAGGATATCAGACTAGATGCCACTCTGATCTAGAGTGGCAATTCCTATGTTTTTCTTCTCTGGAGAAAGTTATAGGGCGTTTAGGTCAATAGAGAACTGGAGTCAAAATGTACTTGGCTGATGTGGGCTTGGACATTTGACACTTGACAATGTTTGTGTATGGTTGGGTTTTTGTTCTGAGGGTTTTTTACTCCATTGTAGAGTTTCGTTTTCTTGCTGTCTTTATTTGAATAGATGCTCCCCACTACTTGTCCTTCTCAGTGAAAGGAGTATGGTGTTACTGTCTTATTCAGACTACACATTTGAAAGTCCAGGGATTTAACTTGATATATTTAGTCTGTACCTATCACTTAGTTTATTTTTGATTACTAATATTCTCACCTTTGTCGGTTTGGACTAAGCAAAGATGTCTTTCGCTTCTATGGTTTGGGTGGTTAATGGCCACTTGATGGCTTTTTATTTGCAAACTGGCTGATAAAAAGGTCTATGGCTTTATTTTTAGCCAGTGGCAGAAAAAAATCATGAAACAATTCAGCTAAGGTGAAGATGACACATTTTTAGAAAGGGGATATTCAGGCATTATTCAGTGAAATTTGGATTTGGGAACATTGGGTGTGGGGGTGGATAGACAAGGAAACTTGTTTATTTGGCATCCTTTTTTTAAGCAGTTCTTGGAGATAACTGGATTACTTAGTGGTCAGGTGGCCCTTGGGATTATAGTATATGCAAGCGCAAACCAAAAGATATCTAGTTTGCATAGTTCAGACAAAATAGGAACCTTTTGTTTGCACTTGCAGTTACAGCGCAGCACAGTAGAGTGTGCTGCATTTCACACCCCCGTAGTTGAACTGTGGGGATGTGTAGACATGCCCTCAGTTTTCAGTTTATTTTAGGTATTGTAAAAATGTAAGATGCTATTTATTATATAGATGCAGGGAGCCCAAGATGCTTCTCAAACCATGTGGACTATTCAGAATATACACGGGAATCTTTTTTGTCCATTAGTGAAGCAGACTTATCTTTGTGGGATTAATTTTAAGGTAGTTTTTTAAATGCATCTAACTCTTGTGACAAGAAATTTGCAAAGTGTTTCAATGAGACATGGAAAAATCTCACTCATCCTTTTTTGAAATCTCATTTAAGGACTTGATTATCAAACATGGACCAAGTAACCATTGTTGTTTGTGCTGGTACTTCATTTAGAAAAGGAAATAAGAGTAGCTTGTGGGGTGAGGCAAAAATGCTTTGTTGGCAACTAAAATAGTAAACAAAATTATCTGTTTATTTAAAACACAACGGTGAAATCTTGGCCTGGTGAAGTCATGGCAAAACTCCTTTTGACTACAGTGGAGCTAGGAGTTTTCACTCCTGAAGTATTTCACCATAAAATGTTGTATTTTAAACTTTCAATACATCATTACATTGTTTCTATCTGCAAGGCTTACCAACATAAAGGAGGGGGGGGGGGAAAGAGAGAGAGGAAATGTATTTAAAGAAAACACAAGACCTTAGCAGAATTCAAAAAAAGTATGAAATATCTATATGATAAATAGGATAAAATATGTAATGGGTATAAACCCTCATGATTCAAGGCCTAAGACAAGTACTTACTGCCTGAAATTAAAAAGAATTTCCCCCTGTATACCTGTTCGTTATGAAGTTTTTTAAAACTTCTTTTGAAGCATCTGGTACTGGCCACTGCCAGAAACAGTATACTTGGGCTAAATGGACTACTGGTATGTCAGTATCCTGAGTCTCTGTAATAATTATATAGACATCTGAGTGTTTTACAAAGTTCAGATAAGCATTATCATCCCTGTTTTATGTAGGGCTGATCCAAAGCCCATTGAAGCCTATTGTTGCATGTTTGAATTTAATAATAATACAGGATGTCAAAACAACAGGCTCAGATGGAATTATTTAAAGATTATCAAAGATTAATACAGCACTATGCAGAATACAGAAGCAAAGTTTACTTTACCAGTCTTTGTGAATGGTGAATAGCTGACACCCTGTTCTCTTCCCCCCCTCCCTCCCCTGTAAGTAGTGGAATGCTGGCAGTTTCCATTTGCAATCTAACTCCCAGAATCTTTCCTTTTGTAGGGTGTAAGAAAAAGAAATTCCTTTTGGAGTGAAAAACTACTTTCCCACAATGTGTACAGTTTGATATCTCAGTTTACCTCTTACCATAAAAAGACATTAAATAAGTATCTCAGTCTTGATTGATAACCCAAAGGGACTTTTGACCCAGTCATTATTACTGACAGCTGTGGCCACAGGTAGTTGCTAATGAGTTAAAACTTAAAACATCTTTCAAGGGGCCATTATTTCATTCATTACAGAAACATCTGCAATAACAAATACCTCTTACCAATCACAGAACTTAATTGGATCATAAGCACCCCTTATCAAGTACCCAGTCTTATTTATTATAACATTTACTTCTGTAGGGTCCCTTCATTAATTTTGAGGGATACCTTCCTGGTCATCTGGACTCTCTGACGGAGAGATTCAGGGAATAATTAGGTACATCCCAATATTTAATTAGATACATTCCTGAGCGTTGATCACATACTAAGTTCATTTTAAGGATACAATTTTTCACCTTCGTAGGTACAGGGGACTGCATTTATAGGCACACAATATAAAAAGGATTTTGGGTGACAGATAACAGAATTATGAGAGTTTAACATACAAAAATAATGAAAGGCTAATATTTATTAACACAATGGAAAAAGACGCCTACTGACTTCAGTATGCTTTGGATCAGGCCCCATTTATGGAAACAGAGATTAAGTGACTTGCCAAAGGCTATACTGGGAGTAAGTGAGAGAATCAAGAATGGAACTCAGAATTCTTCCCAACCACACACTCAGCCTGCTAAATTACACAAGTCTCCCCCTTTTCCCTCCACCCCAAACCCTGTATTTCTGTGCAACATAGGTTCTGTGCTGGTTACTGGCAATTTTGTTAAATTCTTTGTAGAAAATAAACCAACAAAAAGCTATTTTTTCCCCCTCCAGGAAAAAGAATCCAGACTGTGAAGCTACCTGTTGACAACACAACTTCCTGCTGCTTTGGTGGAAAGGATTATTCAGAAATGTATGTGACTTCTGCCTGTCAAGGAATGGATGATGAATCGTTTTCACGGCAACCACAGGCTGGTGGTATTTTCAAGGTGATTAAATTATTTCCTTTCTGTTAAAAGGCCAGAAAGAATTTTCTTATGCATTTTGATTTGAAGTCAGGTGGAGGTCAGTCTGAACATACCATATCACTTAAAACTATTGTTCTTGGTTTTTTGACTTTTTTAGTTTTTTGGTCCCTACTGCTGTATTTAGAAAATTGCTAGTCTTTTCATGTTTACATCGT
Source organism: Terrapene triunguis (assembly GCF_002925995.2). Taxonomy (NCBI): domain Eukaryota; kingdom Metazoa; phylum Chordata; order Testudines; family Emydidae; genus Terrapene; species Terrapene triunguis. The sequence goes on from NW_020664376.1 coordinate 3,307,691, forward strand.
GGACTGGTTCTAAACTTGTAATAATACTGACATTGATGATTGTACAAGACATTAGCTTTTTCTGTACCGAAAACCCTCTACTTTTAAAAAAATTCCCAACGTTAGCAGGGCAAAAACTTGTAGAGAATTTTTGTTTTAATCAGAGACAAAGTAGGAGACAATGTGTTATCTACCAAACAATTATTTATAACTTAGTTTGCTAGTTTGTTTTTTAATTGGTGACTGGCATAGGGCACACATGCCTTGTAGTGCCCTCTGCTCACCAAGTGTGGTGCTGCATGTGCCCCCTGCCTCAATTGTCTCTCCCCTAAGTTTTCTGTTTCTCCCAGAGATTCATGTGACTCAGCTCTGCAGCTGGGTCACTCTGAGTTCAGCCCCCTTCTGGGGGAACGGAAGCCCAAACAAAGTTCTTTTGCCCTGCTTGGGCTCCTCTTCGGCCTATCCTCTGGGCTCAGTTCCCAGCCCCTTCTGGACCACCTTTAAGTCTCTCTGCTCTGGGATAGAGCACTGACTCCCAGGCTGCTTTCCCTGGAGCCCCCCTCACAGACTCAGCCCCTCTGGGCTACCTTTCAGTCTTCCCTGCCCTAGGATAGAGGGCTGAATCTCTTGTTTCTTCCAGACCCTACTTCAGGGCCTTTCACAGGAGCCCATCTTGCTCCCTGTGGTTCCTTCCCCAGACTGAGTTTTCTCAGTCCTTTTATGGGTCCCAGGTGTTTCAGCCTTGTCCCCTGACTCAATTAGTCCTTATCCTGGCAGGCAGCTAATTGTTGCACAGGCAGGGCTGATTGAACAGGGTTGGCTAGCCCCAGGCCTCCTGGCTCTTATAGGGGCAGGCCAGCCTGTTGCACAGACCTTGTGGATTTAAAGCCCTGATCCTGCAATTAACTGCATGCAGGCACACCCCTGTAGCTGTACACAATCAATTCTAGGATTGAGGCCCAAGTGTGTTTGAAAGAGGGTTGTCTGGAGAATGGACCATGGCTTAGATATTACAGTTCTTTGGAAACAGCAGTGGGTTGAAATTAATATCTGGTGATGGGCTGTAATGTAGAAAATTGCAGGATATCAAGTTGGTCGCAGTCGTAAAACAAATTACTCTGTGGAAAGATACATGAATCATCACAATTATCTTCTGTCTCTCTCCCTTATTTTTAAATAGATAACTGGACTTGGGGTGAAAGGAATCCCACCGCATTCATTTGCAGGTTAAATATTCACTCTTCAGAACAAAGTACACCTCCAAAAGCAGGAACAGCTTAAGCAAGAAACATATTAAAGAAGTATTTTAGCTGGAATTCTGCATCTCCTGCATTTGAAACCACAGCTCTGTGGGTAGACTTCTGGCAGAAACGGATAAATGAGGCAGCTTTTGAAATGCATCAAATTTTTTCAAAATTCTTTATTTTCTTGGACTCCTGTGTAACTTTAAATATCTCCTGTCATTTTCTATAACACTAAAATCACTCTCATCTTAATAAACTTTGGAATATAACTTGAACAGTGGTACTTTTTTTGCCTTTAACACATTTTTTTCATATTGTTTGCTCTACCATCCCCTTTCTATTTGTAGCTTATAGTTTCTGTCAGGGATATTTTTAGTAAAAGTCAGGGACAGGTCGTGGGCAATAAACAAAAATTCCCAGCAGCCTGTGACCTGTCTCTGACTTTCACTAAAAATATCCCTGACAAAATGGGGAGGCAGGTTCAGCATCCACTGCTGCTGGGGCTCCCGGGTCCCCCATTGCTGCGGTCAGTGGGAGCTCTGGGGTCCACTGTTGTGGGGAGTGGGAACTACAGGATCTTCCTGCCCCTAGGGCTGGGCAGCTGCGGGTCTCCTCACTCCTGAGGTGGCTGGGCACTCACGGGGGTCGCCCGCCGCGGCTGGGAGCTGCAGGATCTGTCTGCCACCAACTACAGCTGGGCGGCTGCAGGGTTGCCCCCACCAGTGCAGGGGCTGGGAGCTACAGGGGGGAGTGGGGAGGGCTGTTTGGGAGCTCCAGCCCGGCGGTAGAAAATGTCACGGAGGTGAGTGGAAGTCACAGATTCCGTGAGCTCCGTGACATAATCGTAGCCTTACTTATACCGTATTGAGTCACTGATTAAACATTTTTTTACATTCATTTGCTTGCTATCTCTCTCAAACCAGCTTTCAAAACTTCACATAAATTATCCAGTGTACATTCACAGTAAAGCAAATATTTGTTACTGTAATATAACTTAGCCCAGGATGTTTAATTTTAAATAGATAGCTTGTTTTATATAGTTGGTTTTCATAGGTAACTTAGACTTTTATTGGTTAAATTAGTGCCTATGAAAGGTGTCTACTAACTGCATTAGCTAACATAGCCATCCCTGTAACTTCAGAATAGGAGCAGTAACTACAGTGGGCAATGCAAACTAGCTTGCACTATCCAGGCAATATAGCTCTTCACCTTCAAGAACCTGGTTTCATACATCTCCCATGTCCATCCATCTCACGCGAGTTCACCTGTAAAAGCATTGGGGGTGAAGGGGTTGTGCTTTTCTTCTCCTCAGAGCAGTAAAGAGGAGAGGAGCTGTTTTCCTCTCAAGTTCCTTGTTTATGTTCTGAGGCATTAATACAGTTCACCTGCACAAACATCTGTTTTTGTTAGATTTCATTGTTGAATGGAAAAAACAATCTTATCCACTTAAGGTTTTTATACAGTACCAATTATGGTTCTTCCTAAGTGCTACACATACAGGTGACCAGAAAAAAAAAATCTGTGGAAAATTTCAGTTTTTCAATAAAAATTCAAATACTGAAAAACTTTGTCTGAAAACTGTAAAATTTCAATTTGGAAATGCTGCCACAGTGACTCATATCCTTTTTTTGTTTTTTTCCTCCTCTGTACGCTGGGCATCTTGGTCAGACTATATCTCCCGGAGAGTCCCGGGCCAACGTGTATCATGGGAGATGTAGTCTGACAAAAGAGCCTGGCCTATAGAGGAGAATGAGGACATGTGGCAAGCAAACTAAAACTCCCATGAAGCTCCACGGCAGCATTTCCAAATTGTAATATTTAGTTTTTTGGCTTTTTAGCTTTTGATGAAAAATCAAAATTTTCCCCAGAAAGCCAACACTTCTTTCATGAAAAATTTTAGTTGAAAACCCAATTTTTAATCAAAAACAATTTTGACCAAAAACTTCTGAAGGAGCATAAAAGTCCCCTTAAAATGTTGCATTTTCCAGGGCAACTGGGTTACAGAAATTGAGACTATATCAGGATTACTGGGAGCTTCTCATAAATATGTGAGAGTAACAAGAGATTTTATCCGTAGAAGGCTTGGAGGAATTTGAGAAACTGTGTTGAATGGACATTGCTGTAAGAACCTGGATAGATAAGAGGATAATTTAGAATATTTGGAGCACTATTTTTAAAGGTGAACTGCTGGCATAGTGTCCCATCAGGATTGGGTATTGAAATTTCCCCATTTGGGTTAACAGCAACATCTGTTTTGGAAGCAATCTGTTTTATTCCAGATAGGCTACAGACTTTAATGGCAGTCGGGGAAGAAGGACAGTAATTATCACTTGCTTCAGATCCGGGAGAAAGGACAATAATTATTACTTGCTTCACTTTTCAGGAGCACAACAATATTTTGCAATGAACAAGGCTGACCAAACTAGTAAGTGGCAGAATGAAATGTGCGTGTCTCTCTTTCCAGATAATTGCACACCAGCTGTGTATTTACAGGATGCCAGTCGCTATGGTTTGGGGCTACCAAACTACAGGAAAGGATTACATGCTTGAGTTTCTCAATCTCCTGACCAAGTACAAGAACAGAAGATTTTAACATCAAAATCGGATGTTATGAGAATACAGTAAAGCTGATACAATTCAGTTTCTTATCTATTAAACTACCAGCAATCAATACAACAATTGATGCCTGCAGTTTGAATTTGTAGTCAGTTTTTTTTTTTTTGTTGTTAATTAGAGTTAACTGGTATTTTTTTTTAATCTTATGCAGGATATAACATCTGAACAGAAACGGGCAGAAAACAGTGGCTCTTATGCATATGTCACAGTTATAGGGCTAGCTGCACATCTGTCCCACTTTTGGTATCATCTGAAGGGATGTGCTGAGGCAGGGCTCTTGCCCTTACCTGACTTGGGGTGGAATCTCGCAATCCTTCAACTCTTAGTGTGGGACCTGAATATGCTACTTGTATGTACACCAACCACATAGCAGCCTGCAGACCAGACTGGGTTTGAGCATCTGCACTTTTTTCCTTCAGGAACCTGTGACCAATAATAAAGTGACCAACAGCCTTCTTAAAACAAAGCATTTTTATTTAGTAGTTGGAGTAAAGCGTTAGAGAGGATTTCAAAGCAACAGCATGCATGTATATTTAGTCTCATCTAATCTTACACTTCAGTACAAGCTAAATTGGATGAGCTTTCCTCTTAAATTACAGCGACAGAACTGAACCAACTCCTAGTGTCTGAGATAGGATTGTCATCTCTGAGATGCAGAAAAACCAGCCATAAGCCACTCCCCCACCAACAAAAAGGGTCTTAGTGTCGACTACAGCTACTTATTACTAAAATGTTTGAGAACCATTTTACACAAAAAAAGCCCTACAATATGTGTACGTTTATCATCATTTTTCTTACCTTAGCCTAAGACAGTGTCGCAGTCTGAATTATGGAGGTGTGTATCAGAGCGCTCTAACGTGTCCCCTCCCAAGTAGGGGGGAAAAAACTGTCACATTAAATCTTTTAATTAGCCAGACAGAATGAAAACTGCCCAGGTGGCAACCCTAATTTGAGGGGGTGTAAGTCTAGTTTTTCCTGTTAGCTCTGGGCTAACTGCACCTCTGACCCCTCCAGTTCTCCTTAAGTGCACCCTCTCTCAGGCCTCGGGCCTATCACCTCTCTAAGTGGGATCACACAATTCTGCTCTCAGACCAAGCTGTGGGCTGCAGTCTTCTGTGCATGAACTGTGATTACCTCAGCCAGGCCTCACTAAGACTCTATACATGCAGTGCTGCTCCTTCCGGGAGCCATGACTAGTGGTTAATACAGTGCCCAGGCAGCCTTCTTAAAGCAAAGTATTATTTTAGAACCAAAACATTTCAGAGAAAACAGATCTTAAAACAATAAACAGGCTGTTTTCTTATCTTTTCCTAAGGCAAGCATTCTCTGGGACCAGGAAGGGCCCAGCTGCTTTCAGACACTCCAGCCGGTCCTCTGTCTCCGTTCCATCCCAGCCTGGTCTCCCCAGGAAGAGCACACCCCACTCACACACACTTGCCCATGCTGAAATAGGCCAGATCTCCAGAAAACTCTAGCATCATGCACCCTGCTTTTACATCCAATATAGGTATCCATGATGAATATGCCATGGTACTCTACAAGGACCTGCATAACCCTGGAGTAGTATCCTTTCCTGTGAATGTGCTTGCTTGATTGAAATGGCTGCATAGGATGGGTATGTGTGTGCCATTGATCACACCTGCATAGCTCAGGAACCACATCTGTTCAAACCCTACAATTATTAAATAAATTTGTCCAATTTTTAAAACCTTGGAAGACAGCACAGCATTAATTGCTTCACAAACCTCCATGGCCACTGTGTCAATCATGGATTTGCCTACCATTAATTGATTACCAACAGGTTGGTAACAGTCTGGGGTTGTGAGCTTCCACAGTGCTATGCACCATGCTTCTAGAGTGGTTATGAGCTCTCTCCTCAGGTGTTTTGCTACTCAAGACCTAAGATAAACTCCCCTCAGCTCCAGGTGGACCCTGGCTTTCCACACAAAAGTTCTGGACCCACTGTTTATCATCTCATGTCTCCAGCACAACATGGTTCCACCAGTGTGTGCTCGTGGTCCTTGGTCCAGAAGCAGTGGTCTGCATAGGAAAGATCTGCCACAGAAAAACATCATCAGCTCGGTCCATGCCTCCATCTCCCCATGGTCCCCTTCTGTTCTTGTGCTTCTGTTTGTAATCCCGTGACTCTATCTTCTCCAGGCTAAAAGCAGCCTCTGAAATACACACCACTGTCTCTTGGCAGCAACTTCTGCAGAGGCATGAAAAAACTTCTCCATAAAAAACAGTAGCTGTCGGTTATTAGAGTGAGCAGGATCCGTTATCTTCTGCATATCACACAATACCACGGGGTCTGCCAGAAAATGGATTTCCTGGCCCCAGATCATTTCCTCCCACAATCCTTAGAATGGGCAGACGAGTTGCCTCTCAGCACCCTGTGAACATGAGCACAGGGTGACACAGTGAGTTGTTGCTATGAATCTTGGGACTATGTGCCCAGATAGTTGTATTGCTTATCATCCTCAAATACAATGGTGGTGTGTTTATTTTGACAATGGTTGTGCTGCAATAGGTGAGGCTACTGCATATATTGACTAACCAATGGTTAGCATGCAGTGATGACCTTGGTGGGTAGGTTCTGCCATCCAGTCCTCCCCTCTAGTGTGATGTATCCATTCTGTTACATAGTACAGAACAGGCCGTGGCAGTTTTCATTATAAAAAAGTACTCCATTTTTGGCACAGCATACATGTGTTTCTTCAAGAAGTCCTGCTTTAAAGTATGCAAATGTGAAAAGTTACTTCACTCCCTAATTCATTTTTTTTTTAAATAAAATTAAAATTCAGCAGCAAATTTGCAGTTTTTCTAATAGCAAGTGAATTATTAAAAGAGAAGGAATGTTCATCAAAATTTATGCTTTCCTTTCAAAAATAACAGTTGAGTTTATGATCCCTCGTCACAAAGCATTTTGTTTTTGCTGATCCTAGCCAAAAGCAGAAGGAAGGGTGTCAGCATTCACATTTTGTGACAGATGATTTGACAAAGTTAGTCAGGAACTTGAATGCTTTTGTGGCAGTAGATTGGTGCTGTGTTGTGAAAGATGCTTTGCAACATTTGTTTGTGCAGGAGCTGGTGATAATAGGCTGACATTAAGCTATTTTTCTGTCTGATAAATGCTAAGATTCAGGATGCAGCCAATTGCCGAATGAGTTGGATTTGACAGGGAACCCTTCAGCAAAGTCTGGGTAATCTTGATAATAGTGTTAAATTACAGCACAAAATTAAGGTTTTTGTGTCCTGTGCTTAATGTTCTTGGTTTGCTGCTGTATTTATAACTGCTGTTTTTGCATAATAGCTCATTTTTGATGAGTTGGGAACAGAATAGTGTTTCTTTGCTGCCAGTATGAACATAGGGCAAGCATTTTGCCCCATTGAAATACCTGACTGGAGACTAATAATTGATATGTTGCTAATTGTTGATTTTAGTTTTTGGAATTAATTTTTGTATTTTGATTTTCAAATATATTTTTCATTTTTCATTTTTGTTGTTTTTCAGCTTTGCCTTCTGCTTTGTTGTTTTATGCTTTTGCTTATCTATTTTGTCAAAGTTAATTGTTGGTGATTCATAGATTCATAGATTCTAGGACTGGAAGGGACCTCGAGAGGTCATCGAGTCCAGTCCCCTGCCCGCATGGCAGGACCAAATACTGTCTAGACCATCCCTGATAGACATTTATCTAACCTACTCTTAAATATCTCCAGAGATGGAGATTCCACAACCTCCCTAGGCAATTTATTCCAGTGTTTAACCACCCTGACAGTTAGGAACTTTTTCCTAATGTCCAACCTAGACCTCCCTTGCTGCAGTTTAAGCCCATTGCTTCTTGTTCTATCCTCAGAGGCTAAGGTGAACAAGTTTTCTCCCTCCTCCTTATGACACCCTTTTAGATACCTGAAAACTGCTATCATGTCCCCTCTCAGTCTTCTCTTTTCCAAACTAAACAAACCCAATTCTTTCAGCCTTGCTTCATAGGTCATGTTCTCAAGACCTTTAATCATTCTTGTTGCTCTTCTCTGGACCCTTTCCAATTTCTCCACATCTTTCTTGAAATGCGGTGCCCAGAACTGGACACAATACTCCAACTGAGGCCTAACCAGAGCAGAGTAGAGCGGAAGAATGACTTCTCGTGTCTTGCTCACAACACACCTGTTAATACATCCCAGAATCACGTTTGCTTTTTTTGCAACAGCATCACTCTGTTGACTCATATTTAGCTTGTGGTCCACTATAACCCCTAGATCCCTTTCTGCCGTACTCCTTCCTAGACAGTCTCTTCCCATTCTGTATGTGTGAAACTGATTTTTTCTTCCTAAGTGGAGCACTTTGCATTTGTCTTTGTTAAACTTCATCCTGTTTAACTCAGACCATTTCTCCAATTTGTCCAGATCATTTTGAATTATGACCCTGTCCTCCAAAGCAGTTGCAATCCCTCCCAGTTTGGTATCATCCGCAAACTTAATAATCGTACTTTCTATACCAATATCTAAGTCGTTAATGAAGATATTGAACAGAGCCGGTCCCAAAACAGACCCCTGCGGAACCCCACTCGTTATGCCTTTCCAGCAGGATTGGGAACCATTAATAACAACTCTCTGAGTACGGTTATCCAGCCAGTTATGCACCCACCTTATAGTAGCCCCATCTAAATTGTATTTGCCTAGTTTGTCGATAAGAATATCATGCGAGACCGTATCAAATGCCTTACTAAAGTCTAGGTATACCACATCCACAGCTTCTCCCTTATCCACAAGACTCGTTATCCTATCGAAGAAAGCTATCAGATTGGTTTGACATGATTTGTTCTTTACAAATCCATGCTGGCTGTTCCCTATCACCTTACCACCTTCCAAGTGTTTGCAGATGATTTCCTTAATTACTTGCTCCATTATCTTCCCTGGCACAGAAGTTAAACTAACTGGTCTGTAGTTTCCTGGGTTGTTTTTATTTCCCTTTTTATAGATGGGCACTATATTTGCCCTTTTCCAGTCTTCTGGAATCTCTCCCGTCTCCCATGATTTTCCAAAGATAATAGCTAGAGGCTCAGATACCTCCTCTATTAGCTCCTTGAGTATTCTAGGATGCATTTCATCAGGCCCTGGTGACTTGCAGGCATCTAACTTTTCTAAGTGATTTTTAACTTGTTCTTTTTTTATTTTATCTGCTAAACCTACCCCCTTCCCATTAGCATTCACTAGGATAGGCATTCCTTCAGACTTTTCGGTGAAGACCGAAACAAAGAAGTCATTAAGCATCTTTGCCATTTCCAAGTTTCCTGTTACTGTTTCTCCCTCTTCACTAAGCAGTGGGCCTACCCTGTCTTTGGTCTTCCTCTTGCTTCTAATGTATTGATAAAAAGTCTTCTTGTTCCCCTTTATTCCCTTAGCTAGTTTGAGCTCATTTTGTGCCTTTGCCTTTCTAATCTTGCCCCTGCATTCCTGTGTTGTTTGCCTATATTCATCCTTTGTAATCTGTCCTAGTTTCCATTTTTTATATGACTCCTTTTTATTTTTTAGATCATGCAAGATCTCGTGGTTAAGCCAAGGTGGTCTTTTGCCACATTTTCTATCTTTCCTAACCAGCGGAATAGCTTGCTTTTGGGCCCTTAATAGTGTCCCTTTGAAAAACTGCCAGCTCTCCTCAGTTGTTTTTCCCCTCAGTCTTGATTCCCATGGGACCTTACCTATCAGCTCTCTGAGCTTACCAAAATCCGCCTTCCTGAAATCCATTGTCTCTATTTTGCTGTTCTCCCTTCTACCCTTCCTTAGAATTGCAAACTCTATGATTTCATGATCACTTTCACCCAAGCTGCCTTCTACTTTCAAATTCTCAACGAGTTCCTCCCTATTTGTTAAAATCAAGTCTAGAACAGCTTCACCCCTAGTAGCTTTTTCAACCTTCTGAAATAAAAAGTTGTCTGCAATGCAGTCCAAGAATTTGTTGGATAGTCTGTGCCCCGCTGTGTTATTTTCCCAACATATATCCGGATAGTTGAAGTCCCCCATAACCACCAAATCTTGGGCTTTGGATGATTTTGTTAGTTGCTTAAAAAAAGCCTCATCCACCTCTTCCACCTGGTTAGGTGGCCTGTAGTAGACTCCTAGCATGACATCACCCTTGTTTTTTACCCCTTTTAGCCTAACCCAGAGACTCTCAACACTTCATGATGACACATGCTTGTGAAAGGATTACGTGCTTGTGTCTTCAATCTTCTTTCCCACGTTCAAGAATTGAAATTTTCAATAGCAAGTCTTGCAAGATGTGTGTGTGTGTGTGTTACACTTAGACTATTGATGCAGCTCACCCTTTGCCCATAAAATGGACAAGTAATTTCCTAGTGTAGACAGGTTTTATGTGATCTAATTCTTACATAGTACTGGATCTCTACCGTTTTTAATAACCGTCCCCACCAAGTCTCCCTCCCTCCCCCCAAAACCCCATAAACGAACCAACCAACACAAAAAATCTAGCATATAGCTTGGATTTAGTTTACGTTTTTTTCATCTAACTTTCTGAATTTGGCTGGCCAGCATGTTAACTTATGTATATGTACAAGTCAGCACTCTGGTCCTAAAAGTATATTTGCATAGACTAAGAATGATGTATTTGAAATCTTAATGCTCCAGGTTGGTTTAATCCAGGTTTTTGTCTCCTGTCTGTTTTATCCTGTCACTTTTTTCAATTGAGTATGTTCTTTTAAAAAATCCACTGTTAGCTCTTTAGGAGTCTTTATCCCAGCAGAGGGCACTGGAGTCAGTCAGATGAGGCTATTGGTTGAGTAAGGTGACACCTTGCTCTGTGTATTTGTTACCTCCATGTTCGCTATGCACACACGACTAGGGTTTATATTTCTTAAAATACAGTTTTAATACTGGATTAGAAGTACAGTAGGAAATGTTCCTGTCGCTAACCATGGCTGTCAGCAGTGAGTCCTACTGAAAGGATGTTGAAAATGGTTTAATTTGTTTGTGTTATTTTCCACTTAGAACCTGTACATTTGGTCTCATGCTAACTAAGGCATCTGGTTTTACAGGTGGAGAGATACAAATTATAGTACCCCAATATACATATCTTTAACTCTGTCTAAAATAGCTTTTTGGTAACATGCAGCATAGTGGTTTTCAACCTTTTTCATTTATGAATCCCTAAAATATTTGGAATGGAGGTGTGGACCCCTTTGGAAATTGTAGACATAGTCCATGGACTATGGTTAAAACCACTGTTCTATGATAACAACAACCTTTTGCGGATCCCTTAGATGTAGGCTGCAGACCCCAGGTTGAAAACCATTGATGTAGCATATATGGACTAACCTGATGGTGTCGGATGGTATAACCGTTTTTATCAGCACTTCTTTGGGATGACTTATGAACCATGTGGCCATCCCAAACTCAGGACAATAAAACCTTGATGTCATGCCATACCAAATTTGGTTGAACAATTAGGAACTGAAGTACAGAATTTGACCAGTACTGTAAATCATTGTATCCATTGTAGGCCTGGCTTGACATAAGAAACTTGCCTCATTTTCTCAATCCTCATGGGTATGATTGAGACGATGAATGGAAGATTAAGTTGTAAATAGGGGCTTTGCAAGCAGTATGCTGGAGTCGGGATGTCTGTGCTTGCTAAGGGTACGTCTACACTTACCGGAGGGTCCGGCGGCAGGCAATCGATGTTCTGGGATCGATTTATTGCGTCTTGTTTAGACGCGATAAATCGATCCCGGATCGATCCCGGAAGTGCTCGCCGTCGACGCCGGTACTCCAGCTCGGCGAGAGGAGTACGCAGCATCGATGGGGGAGCCTGCCTGCCGCGTCTGGACCCGCGGTAAGTTCGGACTAAGGTACTTCGAATTCAGCTACGTTATTAACGTAGCTGAATTTGCGTACCTTAGTCCGAAGTGGGGGCTTAGTGGGGACCAGGCCTAAGATAAATAGCAACACCCGGATGTTAAGGACAATGGACAAGATAAACCTGGAATGTAAACATCAGGTTCCATATGGACAGAGTATGCTGTACAAGGATTGGTTCCCGCAAAGTAACCAGTCCAATCTGAAAGTGTGTAATGTAATGTATATAAAGAAAACTGTTTTCTGTGTAACTTTGGATGTGTGGTATGCCCTATACCTACCCCCTACACTTGAATCTGATCAAACCAGCATAGCTTTGCTGTATGCCAAATAAAGGAACCAGAGTGATGAAATCTGGAGTCAAACTGAGTATTTTGAATCCCAGAGAACTGGCTGAAGTGTTCTCCCAGAACTGGACAAGCTGTTCTGGATAAGCCAAGGGGAAAAGGTCTCTAATGTATCTAACAATCCCCTCCTAGTGAAATAGTTTTTCCTAATATCCAACCTAGACCTCCCCCACTGCAACTTGAGACCATTGCTCCTTGTTCTGTCATCTTCCACCACTGAGAACAGCCTAGCTCCATCCTCTTTGGAACCCCCCTTCAGGTAGTTGAAGGTTGCTATCAAATCCCCCCTCACTCTTCTCTTCTGCGACTAAATAAGCCCAGTTCCCTCAGCCTCTCCTCAAAAGTCATGTGCCCCAGCCCTCTAATCATTTTCATTGCCCTCCACTGGACACTCTCCAATTTGTTCACATCCTTTCTGTAGTGGGGGGCCCAAAACTGGATGCAATACTCCAGATGTGGCCTCACCTGTGCCGAATAGAGGGGGATAATCGCTTCCCTCGATCTTCTGGCAATGCTTCTACTAATGCAGACCATGCCTTTGTTGGTTCCTCTATTCTCCCATCTTTCTCATTACTTTTCCCTCTTCTTTCCTCTACCTTTTTGTAGCTGTTTCTTCTCCATCTCTTTGTTAGTATCTCTTCCTTTGTCTGTTCCTTCCTTTGTCTCAACACTTCTGTTTAGTAGCCTCTTTCCTCCCACCTGCTCCTGCCCTCCGTCCTGTCTTACTCTGCCATGCATCTGAGGTGGATTCAAAAATTAGCTGAAAAAATAATGCAGATCTTGAGCGCAAGAGGGAGAGGTTGCCAGATGGGGTTAGTGTTGCACTGTGCTTCATCACTGCATAGCAACAACACTCCTCTCTCTCTCACCTGTCCTATAGGACTTCTCTGGTTTGTGCTGGAGCTAGGAATGCAGAAATGCCAGCTGAATTGACCATGATGTCACATCAATAATATATTTTTTTGGTGAGGTGAGGTGTTAAACATCTCATCAGTGCTGTGTTCCTGTTTGGGATTCTGCTCTTTTTGATTTCAACAGTGCATTGCCAAAAAGTCCTGGATATATAAATATAAATCAGCAAATTGAAGGGGGCAGAGAATTTCTTTTCCAACACAGAAAAGAAAACGTGTACAATCAGGCATGGATAGAACTTGGGAAGTTGAATGGTGTGAGTGATTTAGAAAGTATCTCTACTGGTTGCATGTGGCTAGTAGGAAAGTAGTCAAAGAAGCTAATAGACTGGAGAACATGAAAGCATTGGCATGTATATTTCCCCTCCCCCCATGCTACGATATGCAAATATCTAGTGTGTAAATGAAAACAAAATACAATCCCACTTACTCTTTGGCAAACATACCTCTTTGTGTTGTTCAAATGCAGACACTCTGGACATGAGTATTTTACTAACACACCTTTTATAAAAAGAACAGGAGTACTTGTGGCACCTTAGAGACTAACAAATTTATTTGAGCATAAGCTTTCGTGGGCTACAGCCCATTTCATCGGATGCATGTAGTAGTAAACACAGTAGGAAGATATATATATACACAGAGAGCATGAAGCAATGGGTGTTACCATACATACTATAAGGAGAGTGATCAGTTAAGGTGAGCTTTTATCAGCAGGAGAGAAAAAGAACTGTTTGTAGTGGTAATGAAAATGGCCCATTTCCAGCAATTGACAAGGAGATATGAGGAACTGTAGATGTGGGGGGGAAATAAGCATGGGGAAATAGTTTTACTTTGTGTAATGGCCCATCCACTCCCAGTCTTTATTAAAGCCTAATTTAATGGTGTCCAATTTGCAAATTAATTCCAATTCAGCAGTCTCTCGTTGGAGTCTGCTTTTGAAGTTTTTTTGTTGTAATATTGTGACTTTTAGGTCTGTAGTCGAGTGGCCAGGGAGATTGAAGTGTTTTCCAACTGGTTTTTGAATGTTATAATTCTTGACGTCTGACTTGTGTCCATTTATTCTTTTACGTAGAGACTGTCCGGTTTGGCCAATGTACATGGCAGAGGGGCATTGCTGGCACATGATGACATATAGCACATTGGTAGATGTGCAGGTGAACGAGCCTCTGATAGTGTGGCTGATGTGATTAGGTCCTATGATAGTGTCCCCTGAATAGATATGTGGACAGAGTTGGCAACGGGCTTTGTTGCAAGGATAGGTTCCTGGGTTAGTGTTTTTGTTGTGTGATGTGTGGTTGCTGGTGAGTATTTGCTTCAGGTTTGGGGGCTGTCTGTGAGCAAGGACTGGCGTGTCTCCCAAGATCATTATAGTGTGTATGGTAACACCCACTGTTTCATGTTCTCTCTCTCTGTGTGTGTGTGTGTGTGTATATATATATATATATCTTCCTACTGTATTTTCCACTACATGCATCCGATGAAGTGGGCTGTAGCCCACGAAAGCTTATGCTCAAATAAATTTGTTAGTCTCTAAGGTGCCACAAGTACTCCTGTTCTTTTTGCGGATACAGACTAACACGGCTGCTACTCTGACACCTTTTATAGCACAGTAACACTTTGGTGCAGTCGTGCAGAGTCTGCTGTTGATCCACATTTTGGGTGATGCAAGTAACCCTTACTTCTCTTGAGTCTCATTCTGGCGGGACCCAACTGAGAGTGCCAATTCAGGACAAATTGCTAAAAACAGGGCAGTTACAGCCCAAGGCTGGGGTTTTTCCGCCTCCAAGGCAAACCAAACCAGCCAGACTAAGAGGACTTCGGTCTCACCCCACTGGCTAACCACAAGTCACACAAGCAATTCCCTTAGACACTCCAGTTTCCCAGTATCACCACCAGTGCCACTCGTTATGGGGTCAAATGGTTATGAAAACTAATACCCCAATAAAAGAAAAAAGGTTCTCCTGATCCCATAAGACCAAGCCCCAGATCCAGGTCAATATACAAATCAGATCTTACCCACAAATCACGCTGTTGCCAATCCTTTAGAATCTAAAAACTAAAGGTTTATTCATAAAAGGAAAAAGATATAGATGAGAGTTAGAATTGGTTAAATGGAATCAATTACATACAGTAATGGCAAAGTTCTTGGTTCAGGCTTGCAGCAGAGATAGAATAAACTGCAGGTTCAAATCAAGTCTCTGGAATACATCCCCAGCTGGGATGGGTCATCAGTCCTTTGTGTAGAGCTTCCATTTGTAGCAAAGTCCCTCCAGAGGTAAGAAGCAGGATTGAAGACAAAATGGAGATGAGGCATCAGCCTTATATAGTCTTTTCCAGGTGTAAGAACACCTCTTTGTTCTTACTGTGGAAAATTACATCAAAATGGAGTCCGGAGTCACATGGGCCAGTCCCTGCATATTTTGCTGAGTCTCAAGGCATATTTGCCTTCTCTCAATGGGTGCATTGTATAGCTGATGGTCCTTAATGGGCCATCAAGCAGGCTAGGCAGAGCTAACACCAGCTTTTCTGGGATGTCACCCAGAAGCATAGCATAAGTTTGAAATACAGACAGTATAGAGCCAATATTCATAACTTCAACTACAAAATTGATACACATATATAGACAGCATAATCATAACCAGTAAGCCATAACCTTGTCTTAGACACCCCATTTGACCCCCTTTATACAAGATTTGGGTGCCACTACAGGACCTTGGTTGCAACAATGATCTATATGGTCCCAGATTATATCAATAACGTCACACTCATCCACACCTCTGTTTGCTCTATAGACTGCAGGTCAGTCTAGAGCAGGGGTCAGCAACTTTTCAGCAGTGGTGTGCCGAGTCTTCATTTATTCACTCTAATTTAAGGTTTCGCATACCAATAATACATTTAAACGTTTTTAGAAGGTCTCTTTCTATAAGTCTATAATATATAACTAAACTATTGTTGTATGTAAAGTAAATAAGGTTTTTAAAACGTTTAAGAAGCTTCATTTAAAATTAAATTAAAATGCAGAGCCCCTCCGAGTCCGGTGGCCAGGACCCGGGCAGTGAGAGTGCCACTGAAAATCAGCTTACATGCCGCCTTTGGCATGCGTGCCATAGGTTGCCTACCCCTGGTCTAGAGCACTTCATGAGTACTCTTGAAGAGAAACAGGGAACTGTGCCAATCATTTCTTCATCCTGTTGTACTTCTGCTAACCAGATAATTTCTTCTGTGGCAAAACCTGCAGCGGGAGGGTCTAGCAGCGAAGGGAAGTTCAGTGAGTTAATAGTTGTAGTCTTATTAGTTATATTGTCTATTAGAAATAACCATTTATCATGGTTGCCATACCGATGGAACTACTATTGTCATATTTGTTTCTCTCAACAGTATCTTTGAGTGTAAATTCAGTAAATACATATATGATGGGTTGGGTCACAGAAACCCCCTTGGGACTGCCACCCGATGTGCTGGAACTACCTCTAAGCCCATTTTCCCTGGCAGCTTGGGACTTTAGTATCTTGCCTGGTTGTGCCAGACACTCTAGCCTGCTACAAACACAGAACCAGGTCTGACCAACATCCCCCAGAAGCTGCAAGCTTAACTAAAAACAGCTTAAGAAGTGCTCCTGTCGCCAACACCCAGATATCCAGTTCCCAATGGGGTCCAAACCACAAATAAATCCATTTTACTCTTTATAAAGCTTATACAGGGTAAACTCATAAATTGTTCATCCTCTATAACACCGATAGAGAGAGATGCACAGCTGTTTGCTCCCCCAGGAATTAATTGCTCGCTCTGGGTTAATTAATAAGTAAAAAGTGATTTTATTAAATATAAAAAGTAGGATTTAAGTGGTTCCAAGTAATAGACAGAACAAAGTGAATTACCAAGCAAAATAAAATAAAACATGCAAGTCTAAGCCTAATACAGTAAGAAACTAAATGCAGGTAAATCTCACCCTTGGAGATGTTCCAATAAGCTTCTTTTACAGACTAGACTCCTTCCTAGTCTGGGTCCAGCAATCACTCACACCCCTGTAGTTACTGTCCTTTATTCCAGTTTCTTTCAGGCATCTCTTTGGGGTGGAAAGGCTATCTCTTGAGCCAGCTGAAGACAAAATGGAGGGGTTTCCAGGGGCTTATATAGTCTCTCTCTTGTGGGTGGAAACCGCTCTCTCCCCCTGTGTAGAATCACAGCTACAAGATGGAGTTTTGGATGGGCAAGTCACATGTCCATGCATGACTCAGTTCTCCACAGGCCGACGCCATTGCTCACATGTTAGTTTGAATGTTCCCAGGAAAGCTCAGATGTGGATTGGCGTCTTTCAATGTTCATTCTTAGTTAAGTACTCTCAATTACTTGAATAACCCCGTTACACTATGTTGCCCAAATCTGTTTTATGTGCTTCGTACAGCAAATACTTTAAATACAAGCATAGAGCCAACGCTCATAACTTCAGATATAAAAATGATACTTGCATACGAATAGGATGAATACATTCAGTAGAACATAACCTTTGCAAAGATATGTTACATGGCATATATAGCATAAAACATATTCCAGTTATGTCATATTTACATTCATAAGCATATTTCTATAAAGCATTATGGGGTGCAACGTCACAACATACACAAACTAAACACACATTTTACCACCCTATATTATCATATGGCTACAGGGCAATTGAAATTACATGTATGCTAATTTTTAAAAATAAATAATCCAAAAATACATTCCAAGTGTGATTGGTTTAGCATATCCATTGTCTTGACTGTGCACTGTTGTTCTCTGTAGTCAGTGTACAAAGGGTAAAATCCTTATTGCTATTTTCAGCTAATGGAGATACTCCTTTTAGCTCAAGTAATGAGGCCTTTTGTTTCTGAAACCAGAAGTCCTAGGTTCTATTCCTAATGCTGCCAGCTTTAGATGGTAACTGTTGGTACAGTTCAGGGCAACGGCACCTGTATTCCCCCTCTGTGGTCCGCCAAAGGCACCCACTCTAGGCTCCCGGCTCTTCAGCTGTCACATCTCTCTCCCTTCTTATTGGAATTTTTCGAGGTTACACAGTTCCCTACACTGTGATATCATCAGAAAGCCAGACTGCCTAAACAGGCTTTCTTTTTGAAGGCTATGAACAAAGTAATGATCAGCACTCATGAGTTACTACATAGCTCTTTGTAAGCAAGCACATTTATTCTTAAGGTGAAAATACTACAGAGAAAATATACTAAAAACAATAAAAGAACCTACTTACATGCTAAGAAGATTACCAGAGATCACCCACAACTCCAACTAGGGCTCTGGTAGGAGTCAGTCCTTCAAACCTCGCCAAGGGGTTTTTCTGTGGTCACAGGTTTAACAGCCTTAGCTCAGAACCAAAATAACCAGCTGGGCAGTTCATCCATTTCTCTATTCAACTTGGCCTTTGATCTTGAGACTCTGGGAATAGGTAATCAACAGACAATGGTCTCCTGTTCAAGATGTAACTACACATGGCTGGGTTTTTGTATAACTGGGGGGAAGAGGAGAATTTGCATTCACAGCCTAGAGATTCCCCCAAGCAAACTATTTATGCTGTTTGTCCCAAAAGTCCATTCTTGTCTGGCACAGTCTTCAATACAATCCTCTGAAGTTCAGAACATTTCTCAGGGTTCACATCATATCTCCCCTCTAGAGAGATTATATTCAATCCCAATCCATGATAATACATAACCTTTGCATTTAATTCAATGGACTCCAAAGATACTTACACTTAGTTCAATAAGGTTTCTTTCAAGGATATTGCTGGAGGTCTCATGCTGACAGTACTAAAACATCCTTAGAATTCTTCTGCAACACTTTTTGAGTTAGGAAATTGTCATCTATTATGTTTAGAAATTCCATCTTAAACCTTGGCCTGACAGATAAAGAGGAACAGATTACAGAACTAAAAATTAATGGTAGCTTAGGTACAAATGACCATAATTTGACCACACTTATAATGTGCAAGCAGAATGAAGTCCAGACCAGTAATTTATGTACTTGGTGCTTTAATAGGGCCAATTTCACAAATCTGAAAACAATTATGAGAAAAATCAGATGGGAGGAAGAATTCAATTAGAAAAATGGGAATGATAATGGGGAATCATTTAAGAATACTTTACTTGATACCCTAAAGCAACAATGTCACAATTGAGGAAGAATTAAAAAAAAACCACCTGGTTTAGATGGGAAGTGAAAGCAGCTGTAAAAAATAATATATAACAAATGGAAGAGGGGGAAGTTGATAGTAATGAATATAGATCAGAAGTTAAGAATTGCAAAAAATTGATAAAGGAAGCCAGCAGACACAAGGAGAAATATAGGGCCAACAGAGTTAACGACAATAAAAGGACTTTTAAAAATATATTAGGAACAAAAAGAATCCTGACAATGGTATTGGTCCATTACTAGAAGGAAATGGTAGATTTATTAATAAAAATGCAGAAAAGGCAGAAGAGTTCAATAAATATTCTTGTTCTGTATTTGGAGGAAAAAACAAATGATATAGTCTCATCATATGGTGAAGATAACACTCTTTCCATTCCACTAATCTCTCTGGAGCATGTTAAACAGAAGCTACTAAAGTTAGAGATTTTTAAATGAGCAGGTTCCGACAGCTTGCATCCAAGAGTTTTAAAAGAGTTGGCTGAGGAATGTGCTGGACTATTAATGTTGATTTTCAATAAGTTTTGGTGCAAATTCAAGAAGACTGGAAGAAAGCTAACTTTTTGCCAATTTTTATAAAGATTAATGGGATGATCTGACATCGATCCTGGGCAAGATAATGGAGTGGCTGATATGACACTTGATTAATAAAGATCTAGAGGAGGGTAATGTAATTAATGCAAATGAACATGAGTTTATGGAAAATAGATCCTGTCAAACTGTGGATATCTTTTTTTTTATTATTATTATTATTTTTTTTTTTAGATTACAAATTTGGGTGATAAAGGTGATAGTGTTGATGTAATATATTTAGACTTCTGTAAGACATTTGACTTGGTGCCACATGATATTTTGATTAAAAAACTAGAACGATATAAATGAACATAACATGGTGTACATTAAATGGATTAAAAACTGGCTAACTGATAGGTCTCAAATTGTTACTATAAACAGGGAATCATCAGTGGGGTCCTGCAGGGATCAGTTCTTGGCCTTATACTATTTAACATTTTTATCAATGACCTGGAAGAGAACATGAAATTATCACTGGTAAAGTTTGCAAATGCCACAAAAATTGGGGCAGTGGTAAGCAATGAAGAGGACTGGTCACTGATTCAGCACAATCTAAATTGCTAGGTAAACTGTGTGCAAGCAAACAATATGCTAAAGGTAAATGTATACATCTAGAAACACAGAATGTAGGCTACACTTACAGGATGGGAAATGCTATCCTGGGAAGCGGTGACTGAAAATGATTTGGGGGCGTTGATGGATAATCAGCTGCACATGAGTTCCCAGTGTGAGACTCAGGCCAAAAGAGCGAATGCAATTCTGAGATGCATAAACAGAGGAATCTAGAGTAGAAGTAGAGAGGTTATTTTACCTGTGTTTTTGGCACTGTTGGAATACTGTGCCCAGTTCCAGTGACAATTCTAAAAGGATGATGATAAACTGGAGAGGGCTCAGAGAAGAGCCACAAGTAGAGAAAGGTATAACACAATCCAATGGCTGCAACTTGAAGTTAGACAAATTCACACTGGAAATAAGGTGTACATTTTAATGGTGAAAGTAGTTCACCACTGGAACAATTTACCAAGGGGTTGTAGTGGATTCTCCATCACTGACCATTTTAAAATCAAAATGGGATGTTTTTCTAAAATACATGCTCCAGGAATTATTTTTGGGAAGTTCTATGGCCTGTGTTACACAGGAGGTCAAACTAAATGATCCTAATGATCCCTTCTGACCTTAGAATCTATGAAATTGACGTGTCTGTCACAACTGTGATAATTGTTGTGTGTGCCTATGGCTTTGGCTTCTTTTGGCTTCTCTAAAAGAGCTGTTGGTAATTTTGCTCTGAGACTTGGCTTTGATCTGTTCAAAACACACTCTATAGATGCCCAACCCACTGTATGCGAATTTGGCTAATTAATTCTTTTCCTAGTGTCCGACTCTTAGAAGTCTGTCTAGCTCTCTTTGCTCCTCCAGTGGTACTATGTGTCCACATTAACCATCCTGGTTTCTGTAAACTTGTGCAGTGCATCCACACGCAGCACGTTCTCCATCCTGCGCTTTGTGGTACGCCATAGTTGCTAGTAAAGCTCCTGGATAGGGTGCACGACATGGGAGCAGGTGCCTATATACATAAAAGAATACATATTTGCACTTCAACATGTTAGTTTATTTGATTTCTTCAAAGATTGCTTCCAGCTGTTTTGTCCTGGCCACAATGCCATGTACGTGTGGTGATGGGAAGGAGCTGTGCCCTCAAACAAATACTTCCAGATGCCCTGACATAAAGCCCTAAACAGCTTCTATGCCCAAAGCCTGCTAGACCCTGGGCCTGCAGGCCCAAGGTTCACAAAGGTGAGCACTGCTATTTAGTAATTAATATTGGCAAGTTAATAGAAACGAGCATGGGGACTTGCCTGTGTTCAACATTATTAAAATATGGTGGACCAGATGAACTTCAGTGAAGGAATCAGTGGAAAATGATGAATCATTTGCTAAAAAACACATCCACTTGCCAGGTGTAAGGTGCGGTGGGAATGCTGTATGTCCTCAACCTCAAATCCCACCCAGAGGACCTGGCTGCTTCTTTCATTTCAGCTCCCAAACCCTGTCCAGTGGGGAATAGCTGCCTGGTCGATTTTTATGCATGAGGTATGGTGAATACCCATCCCTTAAATGGAACTTCTCAACTTCTTCATACAGATGTTTTTCAATTCATATTTGAAAGAAAGAACAGCAGTCACCTCCCCTTGATGTTTCCTACCCTGCTGCCATTCATCCAGTTTAGTGGAATTTCTTCACTTTTGTTTTAATGCATGTGTTTGTTTATGTTGCTATGTCCTGAACAGAGACTTACTTGCATTGATTTCAGGTAGAGTTGGGCAAGAACTCGACAACAGGAAAAGCCATATCAGGAGGAGCAGCTGCTGTGCCCTGAAGGTTTTTTCACTCGTGATCTAAATCTATAGTCACGGGTGAGTGTATTTATTTCCAACCGACCTGGGAAAATCAAAGTATTCCTTTACCTGAGAAATAGTTTCTATTGAAATAAGCAATAAAATAATTACTGCCTTGCGAGCCAAAATCTTCCTGATCCAAGTTTCATTCAAGAGGGATTCTTCAAAAGAGAAGGAAGTTACATGAAGATAACCCTTCAGTTGACTTTTGGAGAACATTGCCAAGTAGGATACCACACAGGTCAGTAGTGGCATTTATGCATGTTTCTTAACAGTGTAAATTCAAACAAGTTTGTTGTTGACTCTGAGAGGGCGGAGAATGGCAAAGACAAAGGAGTACAGAGTCAAACTGCAAAATGCAGGTTACATCCAAAGAGAGGAGATTCTAGTGGGTGTAAAGTTGGATACCTAGAGGGAAGAAGTGGGGCAGTTAAGAGGAAAGGAGTGAGCTAGAGAGAGAATTAGTAAATATTTGTAATGCCATATTGACAAACCCAATGTTGTTCTCTGGTGTGTGTAATATGTAAATAAAATGTGTGTGTGTGTGTGTATTTATAATGGTATATGACTCTCATGCAGAGAAGTAATAGTGCCTTAGTATATGAATTCAGTGTCTTAACTATCACATTCAGTTTAGGAAAACTAGAAGTAAAAGAACCCAACAGCAATTGCATAAGGATTTGGAGGGTAAGATATCAGGAGAGACAAAACTATCTGTATGTGTGTGTAATCTTGGTGTTGGGGGCGGAGGGAAATACTATCAGGGAACAGGGAACCCACAGGTGGTGTTGCAGAGGGATATAATCATGATCTATGAATACCATTAGGTTAACAATTTCAATAGAGAATTTTTCTATTTCACAGAACAATAGGACAAGAAGCAAATTAACTGAAGATAAAGACGGAAAAGTTGAGGTAAACTTTTACTCTGTGTGTGTGTGTGTGTGTGTGTGCGTGCGCGCGTGCACATGTGCTAATTGTGGGTTAATCATGTTTTTATAGATACAGTCCTGTTTTGGTGGGGATGGGGGATGCAAAGGTGCACTACTCTGGGAGAATTTCTGAGATTTAATGGGTAAAACATGCATCTCACTGCACGCTGGGTTACCTTTGCTGGACGGTGCATATGACTGGCAAGCCTGGGCCCTGCTTGGGGTGTCTTGCACCTCAAGGGGCACATGGCAGAAGCACTTCATGTGCTTTGTGGAGCACAGGGACAGCAATTGTGCTTGGCTGTTGGGCAGGGTGAAGATGAGTTTTTCACAGCCTCCTTCCCCCATATTTGCACGTTCACAGAGCATTTACATCTAGCTCTATGTGACTTGTAATTTTTCATTGTGATGCTGTTTTCATAGCTGTCTCACAGCTGGGATGACTGACTGACTATATTGCATCCAGATTGCTCTGTGAGAAAACAGTGCGTTCATTTCTGTTGTTATGGTTATTACTTCACTTCTTTGCATTGCTTCATTTCATGTTGGCACTATGGTATTAAACTTTATGGCCACACTAGTCTTGGCAACAGAAAAGTAGTGCTGGTTGGGAAATGTGTTTTTTCGATGAAAATTTCTTGATGAAAATGGATTTTTGGAGGCTTTTATTTAAAATGTGACAATTTTTCAGTTTTTGCCCAAGAAAAATGAACAAATTCTTTTGGTTTTCAGTTTTTTGATGAAAACAGAATTTTTTTCCCAAAAAACTTCCATTTAGTCAAAAAGGCATTTTTTTAAATAGCAAAACACTTTGGTGAAAATTTTTCAGTCAGCTTGCTGTAAGAAAGAAAGGCCGGTAGGCTCCATGCTGTGAAATTGAGCCTGGCACAAATGCTCGTGAAACACACAAACACAAAAATTCTGCAGCACACCTGTTTGGGCCTGATGACAAAACAGTGTGCCATGGCACACAGGTTGGGAAACACTGATTTAGCTTATGTCATTAGGGGAGGTGGTGGTGTTTGACGGGTTCGGTCACAGAGATCCCCTTGGGACTGATGTGCTGAAATTATCTCTGAGCCCATTTTCCCTGCCAGCTTGGGCCTTCCAGAACCCTGTCTTGTTGAGCCAGACACGCTAGCCTGCTGCAACACAGACTCAGGGTCTGGTCCACATCCCCAAAGCTGCAGACTTAACTGAAAACAGTTCAGCAAGTTACCTGCCTCCAGCACCCAGACACCCAGTTTTACTCTGTATAAAGCTTATACAGGGTAAATTCATAAATTGTTCACCCTCTATATCACCAATAGAGAGATATGCACAGCTGTTTTCTCCCCCAGGTATTAATCACTTACTCTGGATTTATTAATAAACAAAAGTGATTTTATTAAGTATAAAAAGTAGGATTTAAGTGGTTTCAAGTAATAACAGACAGAACAAAGTAAGTCACCAAGCAAAATGTAAAGCAAAAACATGCAAGTCTAAGCCTAATACATTAAGAAACTGATTACAGGTAATATCTCACCCGCCGAGATGTTCCAATTAGCTTCTTTCACAGACTAGACTCCTTCCTAGTCTGGGCCCAATCTTTTCCCCTGGTACAATCTTTGTTAGATCCAGCAGACATCTCAGGTAGTAAGCAGGAGTTTTCTCATGATTGGCAGCCCCCTTTGTCCTGCTCCACCCCCTTTTATAGCTTTAGCACAAGGCGGGAATCTTTTGTCTGTCCCTATCCCCACCCCGCCTCATCAATGGAAAAGTACAAGGATTAAGATGGATTCCAGTATCATGTGACATGGTCACATGTTGCTGTTAGACCCCTAGTCTCCATTCTTCCTGGGCTGGCCCACACATACACAAGAAGGTTTGCAGGTAAATAAACCATTTACAACCAATTGTCCTAGTCAATGGAGCCATCAAGATTCTAAACCATCATTAATGGCCCACACTTTGCATAATTACAATAGGACCTCAGAGTTATACTTTGTATTTCTAGCTTCAGATACAAGAATGATACAGGCATACAAATAGGAGGAATATATTCAGTAGGTTATAACCTTTGTTATGATACCTTACAAGAGATCTTTTGCATAAAGCATATTCCAGATACATCATATTCACACTCATAAGCATATTTCCATAAAACATATGGAACATATATAACATTCACAGTGTTATGCTGACAGAAAAACTCCTTCTGTTGACATATGCTACACAAGGGGGTCTGCCAGTATAGCTGTGCTGGCTAAGTGTTTATAGTGTAGACATGGCTTTTTAACCACCATTTTAAAGAACCCAGTATCTTAAGCACACAACTATCCTTCCTTGAGGTCTCACTTGACATTGTACTACAAAATCCCTTTTCCCCTCATTTTTTCCCTCTAGTCATTTGTCTCTAAATTTAAAAAGTCTGGGCTAGTCATTGGGGAACGTGAATGGTGAAATATCTGGATTTTCCTCCTCTGCCCCCAATGACAACTCAGAGAAAAATGCTGAGCAAGACTTTTCCACCTCTCAGGTTGTCCTGCTGCTGCTGGCAATATGAAACAGACCATTTTCAGGGCCTTGTTTCATGCCTCATCATGCATGTGACTGCTGACTGCACAGAAAATGTAAACAGCTAACTGCTAAGTATAGATAACATCAACTATTACACATTTTTAATCTCTGAAATTGCTGACAGTTTTACTGGGTCAGCATAGGAAAGAAGACACCAACCCAGTCCTTGGGTTCATCTGCCGGAGCTGTGTTCTTTAATTAGTCCTTATTAGATGAATAGTATCACATTTCCTCTTTGTGCCCCATAGCTTGGTTTGACTATTCTGCCTTTTTGTCTGTGTTAAAATTGCAGTGTTATTTAAATTGTGTGTGATCCCAAAATTACTTAATTATCTTTCACAGACTATGGTTCAATTGGACAGAAACTTAAAGTGTCAGCTGTTGCCTTGTTCAAGATTTCAATCTGAAGTTGAAATTGAGAGTGTGTGTGTGTGAGAAAGAGAGAGAGAGATGGAAAAAGCACACTTAGTAGCCAGTGGTTAATAGTAGATTCTTTGGATATATCTAATACATACTGAAGCCACAAATTTTGCTACAACAATTATTTTTAAAGACACACAATATTTAAAATTCAGAAATACTATTTTAAGAGAACTCTTGGAAAGAGATTTTTAATTATACAGTTTCTTTTTTATATCAGAATGGATGTTTTGATATCATTTGGCTTTTAGTTCCTAATCAGATATACTTCTTGCTTCCTCAAAGCAATGATAAGTTCAAGATGTTTCAATATGCAAAGGATTTTGATGATACATGTTGGCCACGTCTGCTCTGAAAGTGGCTGAGGCATGATTTCAAGAGACTAAAATGTCCATATAATTATGTATAATGCCTTCATAAAAAGTGAACCAAATGTTGTTATTTTCATGAAAGTATGTTAGGGTTCACTGGTTTCTCTTTGGAATGTTAACTTTCCTGATCATTCACCTCAGGCATGATCCATATGAGGGATTTAGTAAATAATGTCTGTGGCATGCTGTACAAAACACAGAGGAAGACATAAAGGGGGAGATTTTCAAAAACACAAATGACTTTCAATGATTGTTAGGCACCTAACTGCTGTTTGTGCTTTTGAGAATCTCACGCATAATTCCTGCCCATAGATCTTACAAACTAAGACTAGGCATGTTAAATGTGAAACCCTTTGGAAAATGAGATGTATGGAGACCTCTAGGTCTACACAGCCTACTGCAGCGAGCCTCCCAGCTGCGGTTGACAGATTGGGCTTGTGTTAGTGCTCTAAAAATAGCTGTGTAGACAGCGCTTTGAAGTTGTGGCTTTAA
The DNA here is from genome assembly GCF_002925995.2 of Terrapene triunguis. Lineage (NCBI taxonomy): Eukaryota > Metazoa > Chordata > Testudines > Emydidae > Terrapene > Terrapene triunguis. The sequence continues at coordinate 3,334,577 of NW_020664376.1, forward strand.
CTGGAGCTTGGGCTCTGAAACCCACCCCTCTCCATAGGCTTCAGAGCCCAAGTACAGCCTGCACCAGAACATCTACACAACTATTTTTAGTGTGGTAGCATGAGCCCGAGTCTGTTGACCCAGGCTGGCAGATTTGCTTCCACGGGCTGTGTAGATGTACCCAACCAGACTACCACAGCACAGGGAGCAGAGCTGGGGATGAGCTTGTCACTACTGGGAGACAAGGGAGTTCAGGAAGGTTTTGTCAGCTGGAGCAAAAAGTCAGTTTGTTTGTCACAGTGGGATGGGAGCACTGAGTCTCCACCTTTTATTATGAAGGGAGCGGATCATAGTAGGCCAATGGATGGGAGAGGTTGGAAATACCTGCTAGAAGAATGTAGTGTATAGGAATTGGGAAGTATCCTTTTAGTTTGTGAGACCTTTAGTGGCATTCACTGTCTTCTGTTTCAGAAGTCGCTGGAACCCTGCAGAACAGTTTCCCTGACACTTCCCACCCTATTTTCAGTTGCTTATAACTTTGCCAACTTCAACCATTCAGGCTGAAATTTTCCATATTGAATGTTTGCTTCAGGCTGAACTTTGTGGAAAAATTTCAGTCAAAACGGTTCAGCCATTTCTTAGAATGAGGTTAGGGGAAAATAAGTTGTGTCCATATTAAAAAATGTTGGTGATCTGATCTTTTTTAAACTAGCTTTAGCTGTTGGAGCAGTGGTGGATTTTGTGTCAGGGATGCTATCCCTGTGAGAAAACACTCCAGTGTGACCAAGTTTATAAGCCTTGGAAAAATCTTGGTGTGGGTGATGGAAACTGGGATTGGCTGGGCAAGGAGACTGGGACTGGGAGAGAGTGGAGACTGGGAATAGGAGTCAGGAGTTAGAGGAGGCTGGGACTGGTTCAGCAGGGAGAATGGAATTGCAGCCCCAGCGGGAGGAAAATCTGGGATTGGTTAGGCCAAGAGACTGGAACAAGGGCCAGGGAAAGGGGAGTTGGGGTCAAAGAGCCTGGGAGGGTTTGAGTGGGGAGACTGATATTGGATGAGCAGCCCAGGGTGAGAGACTAGGACTGGGAGCTAGTATGGGAGGAGAGACATGGGATGAAGAGCCAGGAGGGGGGAACTGAAGTGGCTGGGCAAAGAGACTGGGGACAAAGAGTTGGGAGCGTGGGTGGCGGGTATAAGAGGCTACACCTCCCCAAACAGGATGCGGTGCACCTCCCTTTGGAGGTGTGCCGGCCTGCTGCTTTTGGAGCACTGCCACCGAAAGGGTGCCTGAGTCAGGGCCCTTCCCGTGCTAAGCCCTGAGGCCCTGCTCCCACTCATCCTCTTCCCCGTGGCCCTGCCTGCGTGGTGCCTCTTCCCTCCCCCACTCTGCCTCTTCCACTGAGGACCCCCTGCCAGCTGCTTGCACTTCCAAGGAGTGAGCGGTGGGTGGGGGGAGGCCTCGGGAGAGGGGGTGGAGAGGCGCTAGTGGAGTGCGTGGGTGAGCCTCTGGGGTGGGGGCTAAGCAGGAGTGGGGCCTGGGGTGGTGCATGGGTGGGGTCTCAGGGGGAGGAGGCTGAATGGGGCAGGCCACGGTCCGGGAACTGGTGCCCCATCCCCCCACTTCTAGGGAGCTTCCAGTGCTCATGCCCAGCCTCTTCAAATGCAGGAGTCACTCACTGCCGATGGTTGGTGGTGAGAGAATGAGAGTGTGGGGCAAACTGGGACTTGGACAGTGAGCCCAGAGGGAGACTAGGACTGGCTGGGAAAGGAGACCAGCAATGGGATGAGAAAGAAAACTGAGGAGTGGAGGTTGGGACTGGGTAGGCAGAAGAATGAGACTGAGACAAGGATCCTGGAATGGGAAAGAGACATGAGAGGGACTGGTTGAAGGGGACAGGGCAGAAGGGGTCAATTTTGGGTGGGAATAGACAAAAGAGTCTATGCCCCTTAGACAGTACTCCCCTCCAGAGCTTGTAATGGAACCCAAGGTCCCTGAGGGCCCCCATTCCTCTGCTGTCAGCAAATATCTGTGAAAACACTGGCAAAATGTCCCATTCCCCTCTACTGCAGGTCCACATAGAGGATGACAACCTACAACTACTTTTGCTTAACCTGTTAGCTGAAGTGGCAGAGGTCTGGGCAGTGGATCTAAAGGTTCAAACCCGGCTGATGAATTATGTGGGTGTTAGTATTAGAGCTGGTCACATTTTTTTTGATGAAACATTTTTTCGTTGGGTTTTGCTGATTGGTCACAATCGAAATGTTCTGTGGGACCATGTTGATTATGATTAAATTACACTGGAAACTGAGCAGGCTTCTGACAGAAGAATCCTGCCTGGTTTCCTGCCAGCTCTCCCCCCTGACACGGCAGCCTGCCTGGCAAACTGCTGGAGCACCCCGGCTTTCAAGTTCCCAGTGCCTCATCAGGCCATCAGGTGGGCTGAAGGGGAGCCGAGAGCCTGGAAGCCCTGAGAGCCCTAGCTCCCAGGCTCGAGGCTTCTTGGCAGCACAGGCCTCCAGGATCCGCAGCTCCAGGACTGTCTGCCAAGTGGGCTCTCTCAGAGTTGGGGCTCTTGTGGCTTACAAACTGCCCCAGAGTCCAGGCTCCCAGTAGAGCTGGGAGGAGAACAGTAATTCCATTTTCACAGAGAATGTCAAACTTTTTCTCAATTGGAACAAGATCAAGTTTCAAAATCCTCTGCAAAACATTCTCTGCCCAGCTCTAGTCACTGTGATACCACACAATGGAGCTTCATTTTTTTCCGTTTGCTTTTTTAAAAAGCTAGGAAATTACAAACACAAAATATGTTACAAGAACCTTATTTAGGTTGCAAAGTCAAGCACTGCATGTCACTCTGAAGGCTGGAATGTCTGTTGTGTCAGTGTGAAGTGATAGAAACAGCCACAAGCATACTTGAGAGTTCTTTTTGTTCAGAATATCACCAGGTTCAGTCATCACTGGGTTTCAGTCTGTTACTGTCCAATTTTAAAATTTTCAGCCATTTTCAGCTTTACAAATTGCACCTGTGCAACATCAAGGCATGTATCTGTGCCATGCCAAAAGCCTAGACCACTGTGGAATCAGAGGTTACTCAGCCAATCACCATCCTTACTCTGTAGCTAATTTGCATGCAACAATTTAATTGGTTGTATGAGGGAGACTACAAAAATGGCAGATTACTTGGCCCCACTGCCATAGTTCTTCCAAACCACACAACCAGCACACACAATAACCCCAAACACACACAGCCTCTCACCACAGCACACACCCCTTATTCACCACCTACGCAAATAAACAGAAATCTCCCAGCACAACTCCCTCTAGAAACGAATCAACACAATCAGCATACATAATAATGCCAAACACACACAGCCCCTCACCACAATACACTTCTCTCATTTGCCACCCACACAATCTCCCAGCATAACCAACCACCCCAGACACAAATCAACACAATCACCCAGACAGCAACACAACCAGCATACACAATAACCCCAAACACACACAGCGCCTCACCTCACTATAAACCCCTCATTTGTCACCCATGGAAATCCACACAACTCTCCCTGCCCAACACAAGCCCCCCACAACAACACAACCAGCACACACAATAACTCCAAACACACAGAACCCCTCACGGTAGTGCACAACCCTCATTTGCCACCTGCACAAATCAAAAGGTGGGTGCATAACTGGCTGGATAACTGTACTCATAGAGTTGTTATTAATGGTTCCCAATCCTGCTGGAAAGGCATAACGAGTGGGGTACTGCAGGGGTCTGTTTTGGGACCGGCTCTGTTCAATATCTTCATCAACGACTTAGATATTGGCATAGAAAGTACACTTATTAAGTTTGCGGATGATACCAAACTGGGAGGGATTGCAACTGCTTTGGAGGACAGGGTCATAATTCAAAATGATTTGGACAAATTGGAGAAATGGTCTGAGTTAAACAGGATGAAGTTTAACAAAGACAAATGCAAAGTACTCCACTTAGGAAGAAAAAATCAGTTTCACACATACAGAATGGGAAGAGACTGTCTAGGAAGGAGTACGGCAGAAAGGGATCTAGGGGTTATAGTGGACCACAAGCTAAATATGAGTCAACAGTGTGATGCTGTTGCAAAAAAAGCAAACATGATTCTGGGATGTATTAACAGGTGTGTTGTGAGCAAGACACGAGAAGTCATTCTTCCACTTTACTCTGCTCTGGTTAGGCCTCAGCTGGAGTATTGTGTCCAGTTCTGGGCACCGCATTTCAAAAAAGATGTGGAGAAATTGGCAAGGGTCCAGAGAAGAGCAACAAGAATGATTAAAGGTCTTGAGAACATGACCTATGAAGGAAGGCTGAAAGAATTGGGTTTGTTTAGTTTGGAAAAGAGAAGACTGAGAGGGGACATGATAGCAGTTTTCAGGTATTTAAAAGGGTGTCATAAGGAGGAGGGAGAAAACTTGTTCACCTTAGCCTCTAAGGATAGAACAAGAAGCAATGGGTTTAAACTGCAGCAAGGGAGGTCTAGGTTGGACATTAGGAAAAAGTTCCTAACTGTCAGGGTGTTAAACACTGGAATAGATTGCCTAGGGAGGTTGTGGAATCTCCATCTCTGGAGATATTTAAGAGTAGGTTAGATAAATGTCTATCAGGGATGGTCTAGACAGTATTTGGTCCTGCCATGCGGGCAGGGGACTGGACTCGGTGACCTCTCGAGGTCCCTTCCAGTCCTAGAATCTATGAATCTATAAAACAAATCTCCCAGCACAACCTTCCTAGACCCAAATCAACACAACCACCCACACATCCAGCACACACAATAACCCCAAACATCACTCTGAAGCCTAGATGTCTGTTGTGTCAGTGTGAAGCAAGGGAAACAGCTATAAGCATGGTTGAGAGCTCTTTTTGTTCAGAATATCACCAGGTTGAATCATCACTGGGTTTCACAGTCTGCTACCATCCCTCTTTTAAGTTCTTAGCCATTTTTGGCTTTTTTACCACATGACTTTACATATTACACCTGTGTGGTAGCACAGGCTTTCAGCTACTGGTGGATAGATGGAGCTACTATAAGGTGGATGCATACATAAGATCCCTCTCATTAATATATATATATATATATACACACACACACACACACATATATATATATATTAATGAGAGGGATCTTATGTTCTTGAAATACTATTTTTACCTATTACCTTTTAAACACCGCTCCCCTGACTCCTACACTACAATTACATCCCCGGTATGAATTAACACTTGGCAACACTACAAAAATATTAAACCCATGTCCTAGAATTTGTGGGAAGGAGGGATTACTCCAGGGAAACATCAGAAAATACATGTAGAAAAATGAATGTTAATGGTAAAGTTTGTATGCAGTGTAGCTGTAGTTATGTTGGTCCCAGGATATTAGAGAGACAAGGTGGGTGAGGTAACATATTTTACTGGACCAACTTCTGTTGGTGAGAAAGACAAGCTTTCGAGCTCTGTGTAAGGTCAAAAACTTGTCTCTCTCTCCAACAGATGTTGGTCCAGTAAAAGATATTGCCTCACCCACCTAGTCTAACTATAAAGTTTAGTTCTTTTTCATGTTTGGCTTCCCTCCCCCCCTTTTTTTGTTTATTCCCTATTTTCCCTTTCTCTTTCCAGAAGCCTGCTTAGCAAATACGAGGCTTGAAAATATCACCTTGAGTTTTTATCGAGTTTTAGCGTAAGGTAATTTGTCCAGTTTTATAAATCTGGGATCCTCACACTGTAAGTCTCAATATTCGAGTCCTAGATTGTGAGGTGCTAAGATCAGATAATAATGGGACCCATATAAGTACCAGAAACTAGATGTATTGGATTCCCCAAATATTCACTAATCCTATGTGGCATCTATGGGACCATATAGTTCCCTAATTCCTGCTCTAAATATGATGTTTCTATAAAAATTCAATACAATAAGCCTTCTTTTGTTAAAATGAATTTTTCATGTGGTTCATCTTTTGCTCTCCTCCTCTTAGGCCATGTGTTCTATTAAGATTGAGTCTGTTGTGAAGGAGAAGAACAGGATGGGAGAGTGCCCAGTATGGGAAGAAAGGGAAAATGCACTTGTATATGTGGATATTAATTCACAGAAAGTTTGCCGCTGGAACTCAGTCACCAATGAAGTGCATAGTGTGTCTGTGGGTAAGACAGTGCCACGCTAAGTCTTAAAACTTGTTTGCTACTTTGTTTCTGTACCTTTTAGGTTGTTTTTTCCCCTGTGTTATAGCTGATCTATCTCTGCTGATAGTCGTTTGTATGCAGTGGAGCTGTAGCCATGTCGGTCCCAGGTTAGTAGTTTGTCAGTTAGTAGTGTCATGCTGCCTAGTATGGTACACAGCTAAGAACGCCAATCTCAGGTCAGGTTTCAGACTAGCAGCCGTGTTAGTCTGTATCCGCAAAAAGAACAGGAGTACTTGTGGCACCTTAGAGACTAACAAATTTATTAGAGCATAAGCTTTCGTGGGCTACAACCCACTTCTTCGGTCAGACTGCCATAAAACAGGGCATGTTCCCCAAACTGGCAGTATAGTCTATCATAAGCTTTCACCAAGCCAGTAACAAATGTGTACTTCCAAACGGCTATACTAGTTTTTCTGTAGACACAGACAGTCCCATTCAGGCCCTCTAGCCCCTCATGCACCATCCAGACAAACCAGAGTTCTGTGATAAATGATTATTAAAATCAAGAATCACATCTATTAGATTCTTCTCATTCCAAGGAACCAGACACACACACCAGGTCAAAATATACTTCAGATCTTACCCCCAAACCATGCTGGTAGCCAATCCTTTAGTTACTAAAAACTAAAGGTGTACATATATATATATATATATATATATAAAAAGGAAGAGCGTTATTAAGAGGTTATAATGAGTCATATCCATTACAGTTGATTTCAGAGTTTGTAGATCAGGATAATAGCAGTGATGTTAAATCTGCCAGTTTGTAATAAATCTCTGTTTCATCTCAAATATTGGGGTCCTCAGTCCATTGTTCAAAGCTCTTCTTTGTTAGAAATCATAATTCAGAGATGTGGAGCAGGAAAGAAGCAAGGCAATGATGTCACACTCTCCCATTGATAGCCTCCTCCCCCCTCTCCAACCCATGTGTATGGAAAGTTACTGTCTCAAACATGGAGTCAGGGATCACATGTTCTATGTGCCCTTGCTGAGTCATGAGGCATCCATTGTCTACATGCTCTCGGAGGCATCCTCAGGATGGGCCCACTGGAAGAGCTGATTCTTTTTAATGGCCCATCAACCATGGCTGGCTGGTCTTGATGTAAATCTGTCCTGTGGGTGTTACCTAGGAACACAATATGTTCAAGATACAATCACACAGCAAAGTTCCATAATTTCATACACGATGATAATAAATATAAACAGGATAACTTTGTTCAACAAATCACAACCTTTCCAATGATACCTTACAAGGCATACTTTGCATAAGATTTATCGCAATTGTGCAACAGTGATGCTACATCAGTGGTGATATCTTACTGTACATATGGTGATCTTTCTTCCTATATAGAGCCACAAGTAGTTTATAGTATTTCATGCCATCCTTTTACTTTCTATTGAGACAAGTGAACTGCACTCCTACAATCAATTGTTTAGTAAGAGGTGGCCCAAGTCAACAAGACAGAGAATTATAGTTATCAAGGTGGCAGTTCGAAATGCATGGATCACTGTGTCTAAGTCCAAAGTCAACAGGAAAGGGCACAGTTTTCCCGGAAGTGGTAGATGAAATGGATTTTTTTCTTGGCTCTGGGTGCTTGAGTGTTTAGAAGTAGTGAGGAGCCTAGGAGAACACTAAGCCTACAAGCTATGTTAATGATCTGAATGGCAGGTAATGTTATAGATGTGGCAAGTTCTTCAGAGTGCCTCACTTCTCCTACTCACATTATCTCAGTCTTTCCTGGATTCAGCTTCAACCAGTTTTTCTCCATCCAGTTACTGATCTCAGCTATGCCATTAGAGAGCTAAGAAATGGCACTGCACATCTAGTGAGAAGGTGATGTCAAACTGGATATAGAGCTATGATATAACATGATCTGACACTCACTGAATTTCTCCCATTCCCCCTCTCTCTCTTGTTTGCAGATGCTCGCGTTGGCTCGGTGGCCCTTAGAAAGTGCGGGGGTTATGTCATTGCCTTGGGAACCAGATTTGCCTTTTTAAACTGGGAGATGGAGTCAGTAACCACTATTGCAGAACTTGAACAGGATAAACCAAACAATAGGTTCAATGATGGGAAAGTGGATCCAAAGGGGAGATTTTTTGCTGGTATGTTTCTGACAAGATTTTCACTCTCAATGAAGTAGGACTATTTCTAATGTGTATTGTACTTTTATTCTCTGGGAACTTGATTCTTCAGCTGAGCTTCACTCAGCAATAGGTGAAGTGTGTGAGAAGTGTGTAAGGTGCCACAAGTACTCCTGTTCTTTTTGCGGATACAGACTAACACGGCTGCTACTCTGAAACCTGTGTGAGAATTGGTACTTCTATTACTGCAGAAGCATGGACTCGGAAAGTGGTGTTTGGATGCCTCTGATTGTGAGACAGGTCAGGAGGAAGGACTCACAGTCTAAAGTGAGGCTGGCCTGGATGTAGCAGGGACAGACAGGATTTCACGCATTCACCCCCGCCACCCCACACACACACGCTCAGATTTACATTATAGATTCAAATTAAAGGCCTGATTCAACAAACACTTGCTACCAAACACAGCAATTACTACTGGGAGCAGATCCACAGAGTCGTGACAGTAATTTCTGTGCTTGGCAGTGGTTCCAGAAACAGGTCCAAATGTGTTATGTCAACTATAGTCTGTCAGTTTATTATTCACTATTTACCAACAATAGTTACTCTAATTTCAGACTGGAGTTTACTATATTAAGGGTTGATGTGGGGTTAACTTTATTCTTATTTCCTAGTCTTGCAGCAGCCTAAAGTTAGAAAAATGAAAGAGAAATATTATTTTTCTATATATGCTGTTCATATCTGTATGTGACGAGTGGACAATCCCAACTTAAAATTTGGCTCAAATATTGTAAAAAAAGCTTTTATAAAATTTAGGACCAATAGAAGGATTTCCACAAATTAAAAACAAAACTTAAATATTCCCCATGGGCATTAAAAACTCAATTATTGCAGCAACTTGAAAGTGACTGTAAAAAAAAAAAAAAAAAATCCACAGCAACACCACCACCAAAACCTCAAGCAAACAGTGAAACTGGCTTCACTTCACTTTCATTTTTCAAGTGGAGACATGCAAAAAGTAAACAAGTGAAAGAGCTTTAATGCTGACATGTATATTGGATTTATAAAAATCTTTCACTTCTGTTATTCTAAGTCTTTATTAATAACCTAGGTAACAATACGTTTACAGTATATGCATTTTAAGTTCAGAGTCCCTTTAAGTAATAAAAGTATATACCCCAAGGAGCACATGAGGAGGTCATTATTGTAGTTAGCAGGGTGTAAAGATTCTCCAGGCTGCTGTACTTTCCAATGATTGATCCCATTATCCTTTTAGGTACCATGGCTGAGGAGACAGAACCTGGTGTGCGAGCAAGACGCCAAGGTGCCCTCTACACGCTCTTTCCTGATTATTCTGTAGTGAAGCAGTTAGACCAAGTGGACATCTCTAATGGATTGGATTGGTCACTGGATCACAGAACCTTCTTTCATATTGATAGCCTGGCGTATGCTGTCCATGCCTTTGACTATGATGTGCACACAGGAAAAATCGGTATAGATGCTTTTCTTAAATCAGTTTTTAAATCAATGTAGTTTGATTTCCTTCAGCAAGAGCTGGGTGTGTAATTGTCAGTGAAGTAGATGACAAATTATAAATTTTTCTGTTCACAAATTGTCAATAGAAAAAGAAATTCACAATCTATGACACAAAATTATTTGGTGAACATTTCTTGGATTCTAGCTTGTTCATGAACAGTTCATTGTGAGAATTCAGAATCTGTTTTGATTGGACAGCTAGGTCAAGTTAAGAGCTGATGTTAAGAGTTGCACAAAGGAAGCTGTTTGCAGTGCACAATCACAACGAATTGTATCGATCCTACAAAACCCATAAACAATGCTACATATTCTTGAGTGCCATCTACTGGTGCACTTTCTATTAACTCTCATAAAAGATCATACCATATGTTTCTCTTCCCTGATTACAGAAGCATATTTTTAAAATCAGGTTTACAGTAGGAATGCTCACAAGTATAAATTTACAGTTCTCCACAAATGTTCTGTAGCATTCATGTAAAATCCATGGCTTGGGCAAATATTCCTTGCTTACTACAGTCTTTGCAGAAAGGAGACTGGAGTGTGAGTACAACTGACCCAAATTCATTTAAAAACTTGAACACACATTCAGTGAAACTTTTTTTTTGGCCCATCTCACATAGCAGCAATTCAACTGAGACTAATTATTGTCATGTCAGTTGTGATTCAAATGACTGAATTGGTTCCCTATGTACACTAGTCTGTGCAGACTTCATGCATATATAAATGAAGTATTTAGAAGTGGAATACAACTAGGTAGATTTCCTCTGCCTATTTTTATAAATTTCTGGTGAGAAGATTTTTTCTTGCCAAAATATGAAAGCACTGTGAGCCTGAATCTCCTTTCACCCTGGTTTTATACTGGCAAATCTCCATTATGGCTGCAAACTAGGGTCCTGATCTTACATTATAATCCAAACAGGTATACTGCTGCACCTGGGAAGAGCCCCAATGACTTCACTGGGTCAATGGGACTCCATGTGGGCCCAGCAGACTGCACAGAACACCACACTGGATTGTGGTTTAAGCATGTAATTATCTGTCTCTAGTTTTGACAATCATGTCCTTGGTGTCCAAAGCCCAACTAAATAATGAGTTTATAGCTGGTCAACAAGAAGCCAGTCTCTCTTTATATTAAAGTGGCTTCTTGGTCTTTGTCTGGGAGAGATTATGTATTACCTACATTTAAATTAAGTAGTTCTGTGGTTTGCATATGAAAAAAACACACAGGCAGAGATCAGTGGTGAGTACCTAAAGTAAAGTCATTGTGCTTGTGATAGTCATAAACTGGCCTAGGGCTCATATGTTGAGCAATATGGATAGAACAAATTCTTCAACAGCAAAGATCTGTACTCCATGCTTGGTAAAAGCACAGGCATCTGAATTCAGTATAGCCTCAGACAACAGTTCTAATGGCTGTTTATTTTTATCAGACTAACTGTGCCCCATCAGCTATCTCTAGGCACATGTGTAAATCAAATTTTGTTGTCTGCCTTCATCACAAAAATGAGTTGATTTGTTTGTAAGAGCATTTAGGAGACTGTGGAAGATGTTAAATGAATTTGTTAAATTAGTATATGGTACAGTTAAGCTATCACAGTGGTATAGCTAACCTATCACATTCAGTGTTGACTTCATAATTCCTTCTACAGCCTGCTGTAAAGTTTTGTACCAATTAGAAAAGAAGGAACAAATGCCTGATGGAATGTGTATTGATGCAGAAGGGAAACTTTGGGTGGCCTGTATTGACGGAGGGAGAGTGATCCGTATAGATCCTGAGACAGGTAAGCCCTCACAAAGGTGAACTGGAATTCTGTATTAAATAACCCAATTTCAGGATGGGAATCACCTGTGCCACATGCATTGCTTGAGGCAGGCTCCCTCTGTTCTATTGGGGTTGGCTTATTTTGTATTAAGTGTTCTGTTTGTGGCCTAGTCTGATAACAGATCACTTCCCCTGGGGAGTAGGCACAAGAAAATGGCAACAACCATAAACTCATAATCAACCTGTCAACATCCACAAATCTAACTCATTATCCTCCTTCGAATGCCTCCTTAAAATTCTCCTTTGCCATAATGCCTACAAAAAAACTTGGCAACAGTTAGACTGCTGAAGTGCTGAGTCCATAGCCTATCATGCTGACCAATAGTGTCTCATTGGTTCCTTGAACTCCCCGCTCTGTTTGTCTCCATCTGTTGTCTCTTGTCTTATACTACATGCAGTTCTGGTTACCTCATCTCAAAAAAGATATATTTGAATTAGAAGAGGTACAGAGAAGGGCAAAAAAAATTATTAGGGGTATGGAACCACTTCCATAGGAGGAGACATTAAAAAGACTGGGACTGTTCAGCTTGGAAAAGAGAAGACTGAGAGGGGATAGGAGTGAGGTCTATAAAATCATTAATGGTTTGGAGAAAGTGAATATGGAAGTGTTATTTACCCCTTCATATAGCACAAGAACAGGAGTCACCCGATGAAATTAATAGGCATCAGGTTTAAAACAAACAAAAGGAAGTATTTCTTCACACAGTGCACATCAACCTGTGGAACTCATTGCCAGGGGATGTTGTGAAGGCCAAAAGTATAACTAGGTTCAAAAACAATTAGATAAGTTCTTGGAGGATAGACCCATCAGTGGCTATTAATCCAGATGATCAGGGATACAACCCCACGCTAACGGGGCCCCTAAACCTGACTGCCAGAAGATGGGATGACAGGCCCTGTTCTGTTCATTCCCTCTGAAGCATCTGGCATTGGCCACTGTCAGAAGACAGGATAGTAGGCTAGATGGACAATTCATCTGAACCAGTGTGGCCATTCTTAAGTTCTTATATTGATGTAAGCTTTTTGTGGGAGGGATTGTTCTGTGTTTGTACAGCACCTAGTACAATGGGGTCCTGGTCCATGATTGGGCTTCTAGATGCTATGATAATACAAATAATGAATAGTAAGAATAAATAATAAGAAGTAAAATGTGGAATCATTCAATGGTAGTCCTTCCAGCCCAACTTCAGTCGTGCCATGGATACAATGCTGTATTTTCAGTTTGCAAACAATGAATGTTGGGTGTGATTGCAGAAGAAGATGGGGAACTGGATAAAGGCCATGAATTAGCAAGGCTCTCATGTATGTGCTTCAAGTTAAGTATGTACTTAAGTACCTTGTTGAATTAGGACCAAAGCAATTGGAGTTTGTAAAATTTTGCTTTAAATGAGAAATTTTGGAAATTGAACCTTCATTATCTGGATAATGGCACAAAGGTTTTGTGATGGCTTCCAAAGACCATGAGAAAATACTGAAATCATGAAGCAGGTTGAAAAGGTAAAAATGAAGCTTGGCTCCATGAAAGACGAGTTTAGAATTGAGAAGCTGAGGCTGGTGGGATATTCTGAAGAGTCTGGAATGCTTGGTGTTGCTGCACCCAAGGGGTTTGAAGAGATCATCTGCATGAACTGACGTTTGGGATGAATGCTTCCTTTCTGTCACGCACAATTACTGTTTGTTACTCTGGCACAATCCACCACTCTCCTGTCTCCTCACATTCCAAGTCCCTCCTAAAAACTCACAGGAAGGGAATAAAATCAAACCTTAAATAAAAAAGTCTAAGTTACACTTTTTCCAGGCCTGAACAATCCTGTCTTCCTTCTGCTTATTAGATGGTAAACTGTTGAAGGTACTAGGGGGACTGTAGCCATCTTGGAAATCACTGGACTTTAGGAATCTAAATACCTTTGTGGATCTGGGCCCTTGTGCATTGTCAAGAGCTAAGAACATTGCCAGCACTTAATAAATAATAGTACACATCTACCCCGATATAACACGGTCCTCCGGAGCCAAAAAATCTTACTGCGCTATAGGTGAGACTGTGTTATATCGAACTTGCTTTGGCCCCCCTGCTCCTTGTCCCCTGACCGCCCCCTCCAGAGACCCCCGTCCCTAATCACCCCCAGGACCCCACCCCCTTACCCAACCCCTCTGCTCCCCTGGCCCCTATCCACACCCCCCGCCCCCTGACAGGCACTCAGCGGCGGGAAGCGGAGCAGCCCGGCCCCAGCCCGCTCCACTCCGCCAGCTCCCAGCTGCGGCACTCCGCTTCCTGCCACCGGTGAGTACAGGGGGGCATCCTTTCCCCAACCTCCCCGCACTCACCGGCGGCGGGAAGCAGAGCGCCCCAGCTGGAAGCTGGAGTGCTGCTTTACCGCGTTGTATGTGAACCCGTGTTATATTGGGGTAGAGGTACTATCACTGCTAATTGGACACTGAGGCTTTAACTATGCGTTAAACATCTTGGATCAAGCCCTCAGCTGGTGTAAATTGGCACAGCTCCATTGACTTCTGGGAGCTATATTGATTTACACCAGCTGAGAATTCTGATTCCATATGTGTTTGATTACTTGCCAATATAACTCTGTTTCTCTGTGGGCATGTCTACACAGGGATAAAAACCCCATAGCTGGTCCAGGGCAGCTGACTTGCCTTTGTGGGGCTTGGGCTGAAAAACTGCTGTTTAGACATCCGGGCTTGGCCTGCAGCCCAAGCTCTGGGACCTTACAAGGGTGGAGGGTCCCATGGCTCAGGTCCCAGGCTACACAGCAATTTTTAGCTCTGGAGCCCAAGTCAGCTGACCTGGGGCAGCCACGGCCACACTGCGAGTTTTTTATCCCTGTGTAGACGTACCCTTGGTCACCTAGAATATCAGGGTTGGAAGGGCAAATAAGTTACACTCACTCACTCACTCATGCTGATTTACTGATGTGTAACATCCACTTCCCATTTATTCCCCCTCTGAATTTGACCCAAAGTGTCTAGGGTTGGGTGTTCTATGGTACAGTCCCTTATGTTTGCTTTTTAAACTTGCAATTGATTTAAGAGTCTCTTCCGTGCTGAAACACCTTGATGACATGCTGTTTCAAGACTAGTGCTTCAGTCAACACATGGCCTGCCTGTTTCTGATCTCACTGCCTCACACACCGTAGTATTGCCTGCGTGTGAAAAAAGGAAATGGAGCAGTGTGGAGACAGGAGACAGAAGCTTTGCTAAAAGTAAAATGTAAGAGATGGTGCCATCGAATCAATTGAGCACATTTCCCCATAGACTGTCCTTACGGAAACTGCTTCTTTCTGATGGGGAAACACTATATATTCATATTGTAAAAGGCTCAGTCTGACAATCACAGTACTGGCTGTCCAGTTGGTTAACAACAAATTACATGTTACATTTTCCCCAGAAAGTTTAAAGTAAGTAAATATATTTTCCTCTAGGGAAAAGAATCCAGACTGTGAAGCTGCCTGCTTCAAGGATCACCTCCTGCTGCTTTGGTGGAAAAGATTATTCAGAAATGTACGTGACTTCTGCCTATGATGGGCTAGACAAGGCAGCTTTGGCAAAGGAACCTCGGGCAGGGGAGATTTTCAAGGTGATTGGATTTTGTTTCTTTCAGTAAAAAGATTTAAACATTCTAGGTTGGTTAGTGCTGGTTCAAATCTGGCACCTCTGCCCCCAGATTTAAATGCAGCTGTGATCCTCATGGTTCTGGACTTTTATGTCCTTTATAGTTGTTTGTTCAACCTTTTGGCCCTTATTTCTTTTTATATGTTGTATCAGTTTTGCAAACATCACTCTTTTTTTCTATTGTACTGTCATAAATTATGTATGCTCTCTCATTTTGAATAGTCCCAGGGTAGCTACATTTTTATAAGACAACTAAAACTTTTTTATTAAAACCTAATGACAGCAGGGCAAAAACATATTAAGAAATGTTTGTTTACTCCCTTACAAGTGAGTGACACGTTTCAGCTAATTAATTATTACATTTCTAGCTATAGCTAGTGAATTCAAAACTACTCTCTCTTTATTGGTCATTTTGTTTCACCTTCAGGTGTATTGAAAAAATATTTGCTGGGAGAATAGAACACAATTCACAGATTGCAGTCAGAGTCAACACTTAGACCTTGCCAATGCTTGCAGTGGTATGTAGGTTACATGTAGCTACGTGCCACAGTAAAAGGTAGGCTGCATCCAAATTCACTGAGATGTGTAGCTACACATGGCAGTGAAAGGCTCTGAAAGGCAGCAGGGAAAGCCTTCTCCTGCTAGGGCCAGCCTAAGGGAAAATGGCACCCTGGGCGAACTTGTATTTTGGTGCCCCGTCCCCCGCTGCATCCCCATCCATTCCTCCATTGCCCCTGGCCTGCGCTGCCTCCCCCGGCTCCTGACCCATCCCCTCTGGCCCCTGCTGCCTCCTCGTGCTCCCCACCATGCACCCTCATTACCCCTGGCTCCTGCTGCTTCCCCGGGCTCCCTCTCATCGGCCCCAGGCTCCACTGCCTCCCCCACCATTGCCCAGAGCTCCCTTCCACGGACTCGCACCCCAGACTCTTCTCCTGCCCTGTTCCATGCCTCTTGATCACGGTGCCTCCCCCCCCAATCACGGCATGCTGGACAGTCACCAATGTCACCCACCCATAAGGTCAGCCCTGTCTTCCGCTGCCAGAGCCTTTCACTGTGGAGAGGAAAGTCTTTGGCAGTGGGAGACTACACTGCTAACAATAGCAGTGTAGATGGTGAGGCATAGCTTGGGTGTGTAGAGAGCTGTGTAGGATATTTACCCTACTATTCAGGCGTGTCTGTACTGTGCTCACCTAAGCAGTGCCTCATCATCTACACTGCTATGTATACCCATGCTAGGTGGGGACGCAGTGTCTGTACTCTACGCACCACCACAACGACAATAGCATGAAATGAAAGGGTAGTTACTGTGCTACAGTGGGTAAAATACAAGTATATCATCAGTCTAGAGACACTTTGGAAGGATAGTCCAGTGGTTAGGACATGAGTCTGGGATACCAGAAATGCAGATTCAATTCCCTGCCCTACCACAACCTTCCTGTGTGATTTGGAGCAAGTCACTTAGCCTCTCTGTGCCTCAGTTCTCCAACTGTAAAACTGAGATGGTACTTTTCTACCTCACAGGGGTGTTG
Source organism: Terrapene triunguis (assembly GCF_002925995.2). Classification (NCBI taxonomy): domain Eukaryota; kingdom Metazoa; phylum Chordata; order Testudines; family Emydidae; genus Terrapene; species Terrapene triunguis. Next base: position 3,351,365 of record NW_020664376.1, read on the forward strand.
TGAGAATAAATACAGTAAAAAGACTGTGAGGCACTCAGACCCTATGGTAATGGGGGCTATATAAACCCTAAGACAGATAGTTTGTAGAACAGGAGAATTACTGAGTTGTGTTCTATGATCTGGAATCAACCCTAGGGTTTTATACTGCTGCCAATCACTATTAGCCATTGTAAAGTCCCTCCTGAACTTAATGGAGTCACGTGGCTCTTCTCCCTTTTCAGATTATAGTGAGCTCTACTTGGGGGTAGAGTTTTTTAGGGATGTGGGCAGGTTAATAAATTACAATGTGTGTTCTGATTGCGTGAGATATGAATGCTTCCAAAGCAATCAATTAGAGATTGACCTTTTTTCTTTTTCTTTTTAAACAGATAACGGGCCTGGGTGTGAAAGGAATCCCACAATATTCATATGTTGCTTAAATATTAACTATTTATAGCAAACAAAATAAATGCATGGCCCATGCAGGAGCAGTTTTGAACAGGAACCGTTCACTGAATTGCAAAACTATCTATCTGAAGATTTTTCTATGCACCTTTTGGAGCTTAGAACTAATTTTTTCTTCTCCATGTTTGGCTCTACAGCATGGTACCAGAGTGGAATTTTAGTAGAAGCAGATAAATGAGGTAACACTAGAAGTGAAAATAGATTATCAGATGCGTAGGCTTGTAAAATTTCTTATGATCTTGCATAAGCCTTCTTTATTATTTACTCCAGCATTCCTAGTTTTAAAAAAAAATTCTTATGGCCAGTTCTGCCCTGGCCTACTTATGTAGTTCTGAAGGCAGAATTTGATTTATGTTTTCATGTTACAATGATGTAATTGTAATGAGATATGCTCTGATTTACATTACTTTTTCAAATGTGCTGACTTGAACCTGACGGTTCTTCGGCTTTTGGATTTCCCATAAGGGTCTATTTTTGGCAGTCCTACTTCTCCATTTTTAGTTATTTATTTTGCCCCACTGAACCTTTTGTCCTTTCACTGTCTTTATTTCTGTCTTGTCTTTTTAGTTGAGGCCAAATTCTGTGCAGTTGAAAATAAACTGTGATCATGTTACAAAGTGTGTTTTGAAAAAGTTCTTTTGAAACAAAAATGATCCTGGGAACGCTGTATGAATGTGAACACACACAGCCAGCATACACTCAGGCCTTGAGATACAGGCTTACCCTATTATATTGCTGGCTGATGCTCTATATAATCTCTCTGGTAGAGAGAGAGGGAAGGAGGATAGAATCATAGAATATCAGAGTTGGAAGGGACCTCAGGAGGTCATCTAGTCCAACCCCCTGCTCAAAGCAGGACCAATCCCCAACTACATCATCCCAGCCAGGGCTTTGTCAAGCTGGGCCTTATAAATCTCTAAGGAAGGAGATTCCACCACTTCCCTAGGTAACCCATTGCAGTGCTTCACCACCCTCCTAGTGAAAAAGTTTTTCCTAATATCCAACGCAAATCTCCCCCACTGCAACGTGAGACCACTGCTTCTTGTTCTGTCATCTGCCGCCACTGAGAACAGCCTAGCTCCATCCTCTTTGGAACCCCCCTTCAGGTAGTTGAAAGCAGCTATCAAATCCCCCCCTCATTCTTCTCTTCTGCAGACTAAACAATCCCAGTTCCCTCAGCCTCTCCTCATAAGTCATGTGCTCCAGTCCCCTAATCATTTTTGTTGTCCTCCGCTGGACTCTTTTCCATTTTTCCACATCCATGGATGGCAACAGATAGACAGACAGACAGACACTTCATTGCTTTTGCTATACCTTCTTTCCCTCCCTTCACTCCTGTTGCAGATGTGGCACCTCTTTTCCTCCACTGCTTAGTGTCTGTTCCTTCATCCCCCATATTCCATGTTCTTTCTTTCTTTCTTTCTTTCTTTCTTTCTTTCTTTCTTTCTTTCTTTCTTTCT